>NW_010321237.1:93195-144747 GCF_000700745.2 Antrostomus carolinensis
TTAACCTGTGTTTTGTTGGTGGTTTCGACTTGGTAGCAGGGATAAAAACTCAGACTGTCATCTTCTGCTTTTAATCTGAGTCAAGCACTGGCAATGAAATTGCGTGTTTTGAATAATTCTGTGCATTTTCTCACTAGAATACTGAGCCACGACCTTAACCTTTCCAGCAGTTCATGGTGGTTACAGCTGAGTTATTTGATTAAAATATTATTTTTACCAGCTACTTGAAAGTACTGCAGTAATCTGATTTATTCTCATTGTTAGTGCTTGTTTGTTTAGTCTTTCAGATGAAATGAATTTGCCATTCATTTAGTACTAATGCCAAGAGAACTATTGTATTCAAAAATAATGGAGCATAATACACAGTGAAACATGGGTATTTTGCTCATGCAGTTGCATATATACACAATGGAAATTATTTGGTGGCTTAGGGTGTTAATCTGCTTCCTCTGTACTTGCAGCTTTTGTATCAGCCCACAGTTACCCCCCCTCTAGTCAGTGCATCCAAGGCCAGAGACAGAACCTTTCACTCTGGGGTTACGAGCTGAGTGTTTTCACCAATAAGTGACAGTACACTCATCACAACAGCTCTTTTCTGCAAAATCTGGATTTCTCTGAATTTTCAGTTGGCCTCAAAAATACAGGGGAACTAAAGAGATAGAACATTTTAAAATCCTCAGTTTTAAAGCAGTAATTAGTGTTGAGTGCCCAGTTTATGTCACAAAGGCCTGATTTCAGAGATGTACCACACAGCCAAAATTCTTAATAAAATCAGTGGGAGCTGGGAGTTCATACTACCGCTAAAAATCATATCCTGGCACCTTGGAGCAAACACACACAGAAGCTGCTTGTAGCCTGGCATCTGTTTGGTATTCTGCAGTCCCCAAAACTGAACTCGAGGTCTAAGGGTTCCCAAAACATCTGTGCAAAGCTTATTCTCTTTAATAATGGATTGGGGTTTGCTTTTTTTTTTTCACGTTTCTTAACAAGATACTGCCAGTTGATATATGTTGTTGAAATGCTGTTTACACTTCTTGTGCATATGGATATTCAATCACAGATAAAACTTGATATAATTTAATACTGCCATAAAAAAAATTGACTTTTCTTGTTAAAAGTTAAGCCTCACTTCAGACTACTAGGCAGAGAGGTTCTAACCCTGGAATGTGTTGCAGGGAAAACTAGCAATAAACAAAAGGAAAAGCAGGGAGAGCATCAGCAGCATATCCTCATTATTGCATTTATATTTTTGTCCCTTCCAACAGATGAAGCAACAATGTTTTATTTAAAATACATTTATCTTGCTCAATCCTTAATGACTCGAAGTTAAAGCCCAGAGAGACAATATGACTTATTTTCTCTTATTTTCCAAAGCAGAGATGCTACACAAATCTGTCCCACTCATTCAGCCCATATCTTGCCCTGAAAACTGTGTGCAGCAACTTGATTTTAATACCTCCCCAGCACAGGGGAGGGTGTACCTGATTGTCCTGTTCTGGGCAGCCACCTACTTCAGCTGTAAACTCTTCTGACATTTCTGACTGAGATAATTATAGTGCTCTGGGGGACTTTTGGCCTTACCAAAAATAGATGGGAACAGGAAGACATGCATTTACAGGCAAAACTAAGAAGACACTGGGGAGAATAGCATCTATATTATGTGGCGGCTTCTGAAAGAGCATCACAGAAGTGTCTGCTTCATCTCTAGGCTTTCATTTTTTTTTTTTTTTGCTTCTCATGATTAAATTTCTGTCTTCCCAGAAATCTTCCAATATCAAGACACATTAACAGAAGTCCTTGCATGCAGGTGTTATTTGTGTGACAACTGTAGTGGAGCAGGAACACATTTTACATCAGGTGACCCAGTGTGACAGTTAGGAAGGTCCCAATAAATACATACTGACTCTTACACACCTGCACTGTGCAGAGCTAAGGATGGAAACAGTTTGCTGTGGGATTTGAGATCAAGCCATCATGTTTTCTTTGCTTAAAGTAGAAACCTGGTTTGCTGTGATTCAGGAAACAAACTTTTCTTCAGTTAAAACTTTATTGTTAATTTTATAAACTAATCAGATTGCATCCTTCCCCAAATGTTATAGCAAAAATGATGCCTATATTAATGTTTTAAATGTATAGAAATACAGAAAAATTAGTAACAAAGGAACAAAGTGCGGTTGAAGGGAGAAATGTGAATTGGACTGTGGCTAAAGGCTGGGGAACAATTCTGTTTGTGATCTGTAGCTGTGTTCACTGGATGGACACACAGCATTGCTGCTCTTCTGTTCCATTTGCCATCAGAACAGCTCTACCCCTGTCTTACTCAGCTGCCCAGCCTAGATCAAGAGAAGCTGAGAGATACCTGCAGTGAGATGTGCAGGATATTGCTTTTGCCTGCACTGTTCACAAGGGCATAGAGAGCTTTCCTGCTTCCAGGGTATTTGTTTCTTGTGGTTCCTCCTTCAGCTGTTTGTCTAAAAGAAGATTTTGTCCTCCAGTCCCGAACCCCTTGTCAGAAAGTCAGTACCTGAATTTGGGGTGGAATTTATCTTTATGAGTTGTGGGCATTGGAAAGGTCTCGCCCTTCTTCTAACAGAGACAAATACCTTCAGTGGGTGGATGATCCTCACCTAAGGTTGTGTTGATGAACTATCATTTTGATGAGGCCTGGACTCTCTGCTGACCATAAAGGAAATCTAGACAAACAGTTTTCTGTATTTATGAGATCCTCACATGAAGGTGAGATAAATCTTGATAACCATAAAGTAGTTTAGAGGAAATAATTTCCTGGCTATTTGTCTTCATGCAGAAATTCCTCTGCTGAGGACTCATTTCTCTTCCATGGGTCCAAGGTTGACTCTGCTTGTTTCTTTACAGGCAGGATGAGCACTTGTTCCCTCTCTCTCCAGCTGAGCTGTGTTTGTCCATCACTGGCACCAGTTGCATTCTGTCACTGTCCCTTCTTGCCAGACTGACTCAGGCACATCACCCTTATCTGTTCTTTGCTTCCAGAGTTCATTTTCAGGAATTTGGCTTCTTCTGAGATAGGCCAGTGTCGCATGAACCTTCCCATTTTCCCCTGAACTACCCATTGACTCTACAGATGCCAGCGGAACCTTGTCTGAACATCTCTGTTATGTGGCTATTAATGTACTGATTCAGTTAACTACCTGGGGCTGGGACTGGAGACATCCAATAAGACAAACAGGAGCCATCCATGAGAATTAATAACTGCTACTCAAAAGCGATATACCCAAGGATCAGTTTTTCCTGTTTAACTTTACAGGTGTTTGCAGCATGAGGTAAGGACTGTAGTGACAATAGAGACTGAGTCTTTTAGTCTGGGCCTTCCATGTAAAGCCTGGTGAAGCTGGGGTCTTACAGTATGATCAGCTGTATGATGAAGCAATGGGATGAAAGCAGTTGGTCTCAGCAGTCTCAACCTGGTCCTTATGAACAACTGTTTGCATTCAGCCCCAACAAAAATCCCATCACTGTGGTTCACTCAGCTGCAGAGAGATCACAGTCCCAGACCAGATGATTTATTCTAGTCCAGTGAATGACTTGCTGTGTGATATGTTCTTTTCCACACAATAGTTCAGCCCCCAAGTCTGTTCTGCCATCTCCTGACGTGACATTTAGAATGATGCTGCACTGCACTGGCAAAACTCAATCAAGTGCTACAACAACATTAGCAGGCTGGAGCTCCTTCAGTGACCTGTAGAGTCATGTGCAGCCATCAGTCACCAGGAGATCCTAGCCTCATGGAACAAAGAGTCTAAAAGGCACTTTTCTTTGAAGGAAAATAAAATTCCCACCTGCTGGGAAAGGGAATTACAGTTCTACAAATTCGTCTTCTCCTTATCCCGAAAGCAAATGCAAACTTCTTGAAAGATATCAGTAATAATCCCTGAAAGCTTCCCCTGCTTAGCAGAGCAAAGGGTTGAGGATACACCTCTTATTTTATTTCTGCTTTGACTGCCATTCCCATTTCATTTACGGTTTTCCCTGTATGTTCACAAGCACATCTTCAGCTCCCTCTTCTCAGCAGTACAAAGTGCCCTGTGTCTGGGTTACTGCTGCAAAGGGCATCCCATATCTGAGCTGGGGTAGGTAACTCAATCCTGCTGTAGAGCTGCCTCTTGGCAAAATGTGAGCTTGGCAAGCAGTGGGATAAGAGGACAGAAGTAGCTTCAGCGTGGAACCATGTTGCCTTAACAACAATGGCTGAGAGGCTCCCCTCTGTGCAAGCTTAAACACATCCTGATGTTTTACTCAAACAAATGACATGCAGGGACAAACGTTTTTTTAAGAGTGGAGGGGATAGAAAAATGATCTCATTAAGCTACAGAAAAGTAACTAAAAAGGGATGGAAGATGCACTAGGTAACTACCTACCTGCATAATACTCCTGGGACACCTTGGAGCATCTCCCAAGGCTACAACAATAGGAGAGATAATTAGGAAGAAACAGTAAACACAAAACTGAAGATAAGCTATGGGCTTTGTGAAAGACTTTAAACCTGTTCAGAACAGAATCATTGCTAGGGTCATACTGAGATCAAAAAGAGAGTGAAATGGTATTAAAAGATGATTAATATTCAGAACATGTAATACTAATGTTCTCCAGTTGCAGAAAATGGTTATTAAATTTCCTTATTGCCTTACTTTGCTTTACTTTCATATAGAAAAACATGCAACTTTTTTGCCTGACTTGCAGTGCAGTCTGTAAATAGCTATATTGTTATTAATACTTGGCCAAGACAAACTTATTTTAAACCACATGACAATGCGTGAACCAGCCTTTAATGCCTTTATTCACGTCAGATAGCACTTTGTAATCCAAAAGCATCTGGTGTTTGAGGAACGAGAGGTAATGCCATCTTGGTGTCACAGTCTGACTCTCTGAATCCAGCAGTTGACTTCTAAATATGGACTGAAGTGCTAATATTTTGTACCAGTGTCTGAGAGCATTACTACTTCATTAGAGGGTGTTACATTGACAGCCGTATCTTGCTCTTTAACTAACTGTTGTCATTGCTGGATTATACCAGGTACGTAAATAGGGATTGTAGAGCCAATAGTTATTGACAATAGTATTTATTATTTCTACTCTAGACCAGAACAGTGTTGGGCTAAAAGCTGCACACAGAGCCTGCAGCCTTCTCCCTCTGCAGGAGCACTGAGATGGGCAAGCACTGCCTTGGGAAAGCGAGATCACTCAGGTGACACAGGCATGCACCCCAGGGGGTGATGCAAAGTGTGACCACTTGGACAAGTTGAGCAGGAATTTCTCTATTTTTTTAATGTGATTTCAGGCAACTTCCTACATAAACATATTTCTAAAAGAAAAAAAAGCTGCGAAAGAAACTAGGAGGCTGTAAGGGATGGCAAAAGCCGTGCTCCAAGCATATAAGCTTTTGATATATTGCTCAAGTTAAATTAAAAATTCCATAACTCATTTCACTTCATTAAAGCCACTAAAATAACAGCACAACTTTTCAACGGCAGGGATTAATTTTTTGAAGCAGTACAGGGGCATTTAGTTTCAATGCCTGATGTAACTTGATTGAATCAGTCATATGCAATAAGTGACCTCTATCTAGGAAGGTTACAGTTATAGCTGGACTTATGTCTTAAGAAGATTTGTGCTGAAGTACACAAGAATGGAAATTACAATGTAAGAAGCATACTAAAATATCATACAAGAGGTGATGTGACATGCTTCCGGAGTAGGAAGGGTTAAAGGGTGCTGTAGGGGAGTTTTTAAATGCTGTTTCAGGTCAGGTGTTTGCAACTGTGATTCCTCAGTAACCAGATGTTCTCTGCTGTTCTTATTAAAATGTATTGTTTAATTTTAAACAAATGTTTTAAATTAGCTTAATGGTAATGCCCTAGGGGAAATGAATTTCTAAAATTTTTTTCAGGTACTGGACAAAACAAATGCTGGCCTACATTTCTGGAAAGGATGAGAGATTTCAAGTGCTCTCAATATTTAATACCTAAAATTAGACGTCATAGGAATGATATGGAATAGTTACTTGATGAAAATATGGTTCATTTAAAGAGGATTAAATTACAGATTAAAATTATCCACCTCCTTTAGAAAATTTAGATTGTTTTTTAAAAATGAGAAATTCTGGTTTTATCTTACAGTTTGCTCTTACACTGGTGACCAAAAGTCTTTCTTTTATAGTAGATCCTTTAAAATTCTAAATGCAGTTAAGACTTTGGAAGACCAAGACTTTCCTTTGGCTACACCAGGCAGAATTAAATTAAAGGTACCCCTGGCATCTAGGAATACTGGGACATGTGCAAGGTGACACTGAGCAATTGCAGCTCAGGCTGTAGAGACCTGCTCTTATATGGGGTTTAAGTTTCAAACGTTAAAGCAACTGAGCTTGGACCAACCAGACAGAGGAGGGTGGAAGCAAAATAAATTCTGGAGTGATGAAATTACTTTGGACAACTTAATGAAAAAAAATGATCAGGTCCCACTGAGCCATTAAATGATTGATTTCCACATGGAAGGACCCATCTCCTTTGACAAGCCTTTGACAAAACTCTTTCTTTATTTTCATGCGGAATGGTTTTTGACCAAAAGATTAAAGAGACTGAGGGAAGAAAGGGACAGAACAGGTTATGAGCCCAATTGACAGGAGAAAATATGCTGAAAAAAAAAGACTGAAGTACTTGTGCATTTATTAAACATAAAGGTAGCACTTGCAGATGTTTGGATTGCTTAATATGCAGGCTAAGTTGATGGTAAATTATATAGGAACACAACTACTTTTAAATCTTCCAATATATAATTTAACATTTTCTTTTGACAGTTGTCTTTAAGTCTTGATACGTCAAGTAGGTTAATGGCAGAACATCAAAACTAATTTCCCTGAAATCACCAAGGAACTACCTTTTGCTAATTGGAAGCTCTGAGGTTCTGTTAGAACTTGAAACCACAATGGTCAGCATCAGATTGCACCCAAAGGGCTCTGAATTAATCTGTTGAGTCAGCCGAGCCACCAAAGTGATCATGGCTGAGCATGCAGAAGTTCTGCAGACCTTGGCATCCCTGAATTTAAAATGTAAATGTCTAAATGCCTGATCACATCACTGATCACATCACTGATTATTTTTGGAGCTGGATCTCCCCAGATACAGGCTTTTCTAAAAGAATGTGCTAATATCCTTCCAGCCATAGTCATATCCCAGTTCCCTCCTCCGCTGCTCTTTCATTCATGCCTTCTGAAGTAAGTACTTAAAAATTTCCAGAATGAGCTGTAGTGAGTCCAAAAAGTTTGACTTTTGTTTTCATTAAATCCTTAGAGATATATATATATATGTATAAATCTTTTCCCCAATTCCATCAGACCATGTTATTTCCCTCCAGACACAATGTATAGGCCACCTCTAAGGTGCTCTGGTTATTGCTAAGCTAGCACAGATGAGTACAATCTGTTTTCCAAAGGCTGCTGTTCAGAGCCAGCTCTTGATTGCGCTACTGGCAAAGGACAAGAACCTGACAAATTTTGTGTTCGCTCTGGGAAGCAAAGATTCCATTAATTCCTAGTGAGCCCCTTTGTAAGGGGTAAGACCAGTTGCCTGTTAATGGTCTCCCTGGTAGGGCAGAAGCAGAGGAGGGGATTGCAGCGTTGGCTCCACTTGCTGGGGAGAACAGCAGAGCCAAGACTGTGAATCTGGGAGCTGATAAATCCTTGCTGGGTTAAGCCAACAGTAACTTTTTCCCTGTGAACAGACAAAAATGGAAAGACTTAACTCGGTATCAGTGTTCTTAGGATATACACTGGTTAAGTCTGTACTGGGAAAGTAGAAACTAAGTCTAAAAACTGGAATATGTATGCTTTAGGGCTAATTAAAATGAAATCCTAATTCAGGAAGCTCTCATTCCACATACCACAGGCTCTAGCTGAGTTTGCCACACACTACCAAATTGTCTCCACTTCTGAAGTAACCGTGCCAGGAAAGGAAACAGCATAGTATTACCCATTGTACAGGTCCACTGCTTTCATTGAGTTCCTGTGGATTCAATGGCAGAATTAATTGCAAAATAAAATGCATGTAATTGGATTAATTAACAGTACATTTCAAGGTCCTGAAATACAGAATTAGCTGTGGGGTAAATGCACAACTTGGGTTTTTCCTGTGAACAGAAGAAGTGCTATTTTTGGAGCTGTTTCTGTATCTCGTCAAGGTGTGTCCTGCTTAAAAAGCTGCTAGGATAAGAAATGTGGCTTTGAAGGGGGAAGATAAATACTGTAATTAGGGTTGCAGGACAACAAAAGGATTATCCTTAAATATAAAATCATTTCAGTGAAGTTGCTTGATAGATAATTATACTTAAATTGCTTGCATGGGGTCTAATATTTTGTTTACAAGGACTTACAAGACTCATTGAATATTTATGGGCCTGGAACATAGACTGGATAGAATTTAAAACATAAATTAAATTGCAATTTATTGAGATGAAATTCCCTTGCGGTTGTTGCCCCAACCTTTTAGCCTTAATAGACAGGCTTCATGTTGCAGAACACAAGTCGATGTGATAAATGATATCAAAGCTGAATGCCCTTGATTGATGAACGCGGCCTCGTTTGATGACTGTAAAACAGTCCTGAGGGCTGATCTCACCATTATTTTGGTTGTTTTCTTTTATTTTTCCTAATGCATATGTTGCAGAAGGGTTGTTTGTGCTTCTAGTATGGTTATCATATGCAAATGAGTGTGCTATTTCCCAGGCACAGATTTCATATTTATAGATTAAATACAGCCTGAAAAATCATATGTTAATTACATTCCGAGGGTGTAGCAGAATTTCTCACTTGCACTTGTTTTGTTTTGCTGGAAACAGTGCAAATTCCAGATCAATGTATTTAGTTGCTTGAGGTTTGGCAATAAATATATTATGCTTTAGAAAAAGCTTTCTAATCATTACTATTACTAATCATTTACCATTAGCTCAATGCTTAGACTGCTATCCCACGTTATTTATTTGCTTATTTGTTTTTAATAATCTGTATTTCTCAGAAGGCAGCCTATCTTATAGGAAGGGGAGTGGGGGAATGGCTAAGGATCAAAGCCAAACAAGCAGATTATCAGAGAAACACTGGCAGAGATCTGTGAGAAGATGTTTTGAGAGCAACAGGACTCCCTGCAGTCGGCTCGGTTAGCTATAAATAGTTTTGGGGTTTGTTTTTTCTGTTGCCTGTAGAGGTCCTATACCACATACATCACACTGGAAATGCACATTGTAGGGGTTTCTCCTTTAGTATATACTTTGCTGTGGCCAAAAGAGACACTGCAATCCCACAAGCGGCCTGGCTACTCACTGGTAATGGAGACATCCAAAGAAATGTGGCTCCTCCTGAGAAAGCAGGGAAAACCCAATAGGCTAATCCAGTTGCAGGTTTAGAAGCTGTTCAGTGGTTGATGTTGGCTGGTGGCTTTTAAACTAAGAACTAGTGCAGACGAACTTATATCCCAGCATGTCAAAGGATGCAACAGTAATATTTATCAAAAATGTGCCCAAAAGGGAGTGTAGCAATTCTCAGATTTGAAATCAGGCCAGTTTTGCATTTGGGGATTGTGTCATCAATGGCAAGACTGAGCAGAAGCCCATTACAATAAAAGGGGGAAAAGTCTTGGAGCAGTCAATATACAACATTCAAATTACTTTCTTGTTTATTGACCCAACAGCTGCAAAACAGCAAAAATAGAGGAAAGCTTAAAATACACAGTGAACTTCATTATTACAGAGAAAAGTCAGACACAACAGCCATTCAAATCAATAGAAAACTTCTCACTGGTTTTCATGGGGACAAGACCAAGCCTATACAAAGCAAATAGAGTTTCCCAGTAACAAGCAGTTATAAAAATATGACCCTTTTTTTTTTTTTTCTAAAAATGTAAGTCCTTAGATGACCAATTATGGTTTCAAAGCTATGTCCATAATCACTGGGCTGGCAGGAATGATTAGTACAGACTTCGAGCACAGATAAGTCTCACTTTAAAATATCCTGCTGCAGTGTATTACACTATGTCCTGAAAGCCACAGATGAGAATAAACAGTACCAAAATACAGAGTAAATTGCAAATACCTTCCCCCCCGACCCCCTTCATCCCTCTTTAGAGCTCTCATAAATCTTTTAATAAATAAGTAAATCACAGAGTTACCAAAGAAACTAGCAGACTAAGAGGTAGTTTAAGTAACGAAGCATCTCTGTCTGCAAGCACCTCTGGATGCTGAGGGCAGCACTGTGCAGTTCTGGAATCTGAAGCCATGTGTGGCTGTTGGGTGCTCTGACAACCTTCCTGCTTCACTCCCAGGACCCAAAAGAAAAGGCAGAGATAGGACTGCTTGGCCATATCAGTTTATCTGAAAGTAATTCAGGTACTTAGAGGGCAGTAAAAAACATGCCTGCTACTCCTCACTTTCCCCAAGCATCAACATTCCGTTTGCTTTTTGGTCCCCTGATCATTATGCTGTCAATAGATACGTTGATCTTTCAGTCTTAAGAAAGCTTTAATCTTAGTAATTTTATACTATCTGTATATAACTCATTTTGACTTTATGAACATATCTGTGCATGTTACATGTACCTGAATACATTCAGATTGGTTTAATTGGAAAGAAAACTGCTACTGCTGTTTCGTTAAGATGCAACATGATCAGAACATTCAGTGTAAGTTCTACGTGGTGGACTTCTGTATACAAGAAATCATCCTCTCTCTGAGGCCTTACAACAACAAAAAATTTGTGTCTGCTCGAGGAGTATATTTCTCCTATGTGATCTTACAAAATGATAGTGGTCTGTGATGAATTGGTACACTGGGGACAGTGTGCTGAATTAGATAAATTTGATAGTTTGAAGTTGCAGGCAACTCCTGTGATGTTGGTATTTTTGAATAGAATAATAATGCATGTCTTACTATCTCTTCTAAAAAGAAACCAAGAGAAACCCAAATCTAATTATATATCCATCATTAAAGTGCTCTACCCAGACTGCTGGATATCAACTGTACTCTTGCAATTCACTGGAGTTTTAGGACAAGATCCCGATAGGCTTTTTTTTCACTTTCCCATGAATGATGTTTCTTCACATAGTCTTTGGCCCTTGTTACAATTTCTCTTTCCATAATGGGGTCATTCATCAAACTCTTGGACAGCACAACAAACTCCTAAAAAAGATAAAGAAAATAATAAATTAAAAGTTACTTGAAGTTCTAATGATACTGAAATAGCTTGTACCCATATCTTGATCTTGATTTCAGTAAAGCACTTCAACTGTGAGCCGATATATGAAGCTGTTCAAAGTAATTTTTCAAGGTCAAATACCATACTTTATTTATAAACAATGATCAATAAATAATTATTTTATATATTATTTTACACAGCCCAGCAACTAAGATATTTAAAATCAAAGACAATCCCAAGAGTATTAAGACAAATATGAGCAACAAATTTAATGCCACAAAAATTGTTTGCCTACCCAAGTGTTAAAAAACCAAACTGGTTATAAATTAAATAATTCATCTGGTCTCCTGCATGGAGGACAACGGGCATCAGATGTTTGATCTCAGCTCAGCTAAACTTATATCTCATTGCTACTGTGACATCTTTAGTTAATTTTATGGTAAGACTAAAAAACTGACCACATAAATATAGTCACAGTATAAGGATAAGAGCAGGCATGCAGCAACAAGCTCTTCTGGAGTAGCTGCATCTGGGCAGTTACAGATACCGCAGTGTTTGTTAGCTCACCAAGCTCTGCAAAAAAGCCATACACGAAGTTCCTTTAACTTTACTGGGCAAACTACTAGACCTCGCAGATTACAACTATTCCTTTGCCACTCTTAATTTAGTTCTAGGGAAGAGAAATTTTGAATTTCAAACATGTGAAAGGAGATTTGGTGTCTGAACTAATCTATTCTGAGCAGCTGCTCTAATTTTCTATCAAGAGACAACTTCCAATACTTCAGCCTGATTACAAATGTGTGCAGATCTTTGCAAAACAGTGTTTTGGTTCAGCTCAGAAAAGCAGATAGCTATTGTGTCAATGGAAAATTAAGATAATACATTACTACAAAATTGGTAGTGAAGATCAGTGTATAGGAATGTGGAGGACAAA
The DNA here is from genome assembly GCF_000700745.2 of Antrostomus carolinensis. NCBI lineage: Eukaryota > Metazoa > Chordata > Aves > Caprimulgiformes > Caprimulgidae > Antrostomus > Antrostomus carolinensis. The sequence continues at coordinate 105,338 of NW_010321237.1, forward strand.
AAGGATATCAGAAGGAGATATATTACTTACACAATCTGTCAGCTATGAAAGGAAGTATCACAAATGAGACCAGAGTTCATATCAACACTACGTTAACTAGCAAACTATACTCGAAAACATAAGTACATGGTGTATATAAACACATACACAGATATAAAATCTTGGGTTACGACAGAATCAGTGTTGCTGTTGTAATGCAAGTGCTGGCTGTGCATAAAACATAGGTAGAACATGACCCCTGGGAAACGCTTATATGTGAAATCACATTGACCAAGTTATAATCACTGCTTTGATGTCACTGACAAGACAAACTATCAATATATGCATCACTGCCATGACATTTAAAGTCAGAGATGCACATCAGTTCTGTCAGAAAGGTCTGTAACTGGGTAATAGATGATTTTCATACATGCACATTAACTATAACCTCTTATTTTACATAAAATCAGTACTGCTTGTAATCTTTGCTCTGTCCACAAGCACCGAAAGGGTGGCCTCTGGAACAGCCATGAGGGCCACATGCTTCATATCCAGCCGGCTTTCCATCCACAGCTACCTTGCATTCAGGGACATGCTACTTTAACAAGTGTATTCAGTTACTTTCTTGGCACCCAAGTGGTCTGAAGAGGCTGTTTTCTGACTGCTTGTGAGACTGTCCCTAAAGAAGATAGGTGAGACTGGTCTAGAGAGTACCCTGAGGCTGCGTCTATCGACACTGCAGATGCAGCCAATGACTCCAACTTTAGAGACACGTTCTTTTCCTTCCTCTGTATCCACCAAGAATACAGAACAGGGAAGGTGGGAAAGTTTCACATGACTTATGCTGGCTTCATCCAATTGCCTGTATAATCACAGTAATAAATACTGTTCACACTGAACTACATTCCAACTTTAATTTTATGCTCCTGTGGAGGATTTTATTTAAAGTAATGTTTAAAAATAATTTATGTAAATTACCTAAGAACAGAAGCAGCAATGTAACATTTCTTGACAGGTAGTCCTATTAGCATTCTTCTAAAATGTGGCTATAGAGGACAAAAACTTGGAAACATGTAAATGATAGAAGAAATGAGATCCTTATTCACAGCTACAATATTAATGCTGGGGATAATTTCAGGAAAATGCCAAACTGAGTTCAAAGCATAAAAGTTGAGAAACTGCAGGAGGGAGAAATAGCAAATGGAAAAATACCAGGAGAGAGAGAATAAGGACTTCTCAGCTTTATCCCTACTTCTTCCCTACTAATGAAATGTGACCACCTACAAGTCACTTACAATCTGACTGGAAGCCAATGGGAAGATTCATTATGACTTATCTGGGTTTTGCCACACACCCTCGGAGCAGCTGGCTTAGCTTCTTTTCAGTTTGGGACACTCAGCTTTAGATAGTAATAACTTCATTTTTCAAGTGTCTCCCTTAACATCAACTGACTTTTGTTTTGTGGTGAGCCTGAAGCATGGGCTTCCACTTGCAGAATGCAGACATTCAGAACTCAGAGCTCTTTCAGAAAATCAAGCATTTAATTTCTCTTTTCTAGAAGCCTAAGATATACAAACTACTTATGGTGTGATAACATCTCTTTATCAGCTGTAACTATTTGTGCAAGTGATATGTGCACAAATATTTGTGCACTCTCAAATTCCGCTGTAGGTGTGAAGCAATCTTCACTTTTGGTGAAAGAGGGGCAAAATTCCCAAATTACTTTTCAGTTATCAAACATAAGGGTATGCACTTCAGCAGCCAAAATGAAGGAGGTGATATGCATGCTAACTTACTACTTAGAGGACACCCATATTTCTAATAAGCTTTTTATTCACATACAGAAAATAATATAATTACTATACGTGTGACAGAAAAACACAGTGTAAAAGTTGAACCTTAGCAGTTATCCACAACCCAAAAAAACCAGGGGAGAAGATCACCTTATGTCCATCCAGAACTGATAATACATGTGCCCTTTTTATGGGTAGTACTTCACTTCAAACATAGGCATTTTTCAACAGCAACATCCGTAATACATTTTTCTCCTGGTAAATTGACCAATCATCTTTAAAGAAAATGTCAGCTTCTCTATATAGTACCCAAAATAAATGCTGTATAATATTTTTTAGAGACCCAGAAATAAAGGTTTCAGGGAGATAAAGCTAGAAAATAAGTGCACTGAGTAAAAAGAATGAATATTCCTTCATGAGAACTACACCAGTGCTGCAGCTGACGCATAATGAAAATAAGATGCATGGTTAATATATTATTTATATAATGAAAGTAAGTCTGCAATTAAACCATTTCATATCAGCTTCAGCAGATAAAAGAACATGATTCTTAAACAACAGAGAATCACCTCAGGGAAGGCAAACGCCAGATGTAAATTCAGAATAGTGACAGATCTACCTTGTGGCAGGCAAAGCTCAGAAGTTAGCTGGCACATCTGTGTACTTCACAGGGCAACGGGCCAGTATTTCTAGGGGAGTATAAACTGTAATTACTTGCACTGCCAAAAATTGCAAATTAGTCTATTTAGTGTGAAGGTTCAACGGTCTCAAAACTTTGGCTATACTCTGGCTTGAAGCCCAGGTACAAATGGCGTTGACCCATGTTTGGCAGAAGAGACCCATCTACCTTCAATGTATTGCTGCTTGTACTTGCTGAGCTGCACTTCCCCCTCACCACTTCAAAAGTTGTCTCTGCTAACAGCAGCCTTTCCAGGTCCCACTCTCTCTCAAACTCTATGCTTGGCCCTTCTCTTACTGGCTTTGAAGTTTATTTACCTACTTGTGTGAGCTTTTACAGATGCTGAACATATAACTTTGAAACTTAGGATGCTGAGTAACTCTGTGTCTTCTCTTTTAACATAGTTTTGTGTTATTTATTGTCCAAAAGCCACTTGCTATTCTTATCTCTCATGAATTTTTTTTTATTCTAGGTCCCATTAACCCATTGTCAAATATTCCATAAACTTGTAAATTCAAGTAGTGGCAGGACCAAACCATCATTTAAAAGTAAAGTGCACAGATGATGTAATATCAAGGACAAAACGTTTCATAGTTTTCACTTTCACATTAACTGTTTCCATCCAAGTATTGTCTTCAGTGATCGGCCAGGCTTGTGCTATTTCCAGTCATGAAGCCTCAGCCTGTGTGCAATGGTTAACGATGACTACAATTATGCACAAAATTTGCTACTTTTCTGTAAGCCACAAAAGCTCACTTTCAGCAAGAATAAAAGAAGAAAATCAACAGCATTCACAATTTAAACGATTCTCATTGTGTAAAGGTCAATTTATATCCCTCTAATTTAGCTTTCAAAAGATAAGAGATAGTCCACAGACCAGACACAATTGGTCATATCTAAGCTAACCATATTGTAAAGCTTTCCCTCCCCAGAGCAGTAACAACTTGAAAATAAGCAATGCTTTCTACTCTTGACCTATGATACAGTCTGTATCATCACAACCAGACAGAATCCACTAAACTTAGCAATGAAAATTTCTTTGACATTTTCTTAAAAATCTTTGGTGGCTCAGGTTCTTCAAGACTGAGGCAGACCTTCGCAAGCACCTGAATACAACACTAATCTCTCTGTATGATTAAAAGCATTTTCCCTAACTAACCTGATATAATTGAGGTTACAGCAGAAAGTAGTTTACCAGATACTAAAGATGCCAAAGCAATCAGAGTAACAAAACACTTCTTACCAGAACATGTTTTCCCATCCCTATTGTCAGACTGAATCTTCTAAGGCAGTATTCAAAGTGTCATGGGCAGACTGTTCCCTCTTCCAACAATAAAAATATGAGGAATACCTTGAAACTGTGTATGTTCTAACTTAATCACATAATATAACTCTCAACCTCTGATAGACTGTGTACAGTGGTTTAAAAACTGTATTTGATATGGTTTGGGGAGATAAGGAACAAGAGTAAATGGATACTTTATCTTTGAAAGCATGAGTGATGATTTGCACTCTGAGCTCATCTCTGCAAGAAAGTTTTTCAACAACTCTGCAGTGGGATTAGAGTATTATCCTGCAAACAAATATTTTCCTGACCCATCTGCAAACTTTGATAGTTTATACATTATTTGATATTGGTGACAGCACAAAAGGGCTTTTATTAAATTAGATACAATTGCTGTTTTACAGAGAAAGCAGGGATATCACTTTTCTTTCTAAGATAGGGCAACTGCACAAACATTAGTGATTCCAGTACAAATATCACCTGGAGTACGATAGTCAATATGGTAATGCAAGTTACCATCTTCACTAAAATGAGATTCTGTGGACTGCTGAGATACAATAACAGCAAAAAGGGGTCAACAAGCAGCAGCAGAATAGAGGTGATTCCGATCTTTGGCATAGCAGTTGCAAAGAAGGGAGCTCAGACAGACGGGGTTTATATAAACCAAGATGATAGCGTTCTAGACATACTTACAGCCTGTGACTCCAGTTCTGATATAAAAGAGTCCTTTGCTATTTTTACAGAGTCACTGATGGCACTGGGACTACTTCTGTGCTTAAAATTGCACCTTCCTCTAAGTGAGGAAATGTATATCACATTTTAAACTGATCTTGAATTCCAAATAAACGCTTAGAACGTAGGATGCTTGGAGATCACAGAAGAGGCTTCTTACAAGGATGTATGATGAAGCTAATTGGGTCTGCTATGAATAATGTATTTAGATTCCAAGCCAAATGTAACCAGCATGTTGCAGGAAACACCAGAATATATCAGAATTAATATCAGGAGAGCCATCAGTCTGCATGTTCAACATGATCATATATCCTTGAAGTTTTGAAGAAGCATATGGAAGTCAATGGGCTTTTTGCAGATAATATATGTACAAATAATTGTATAAATAGCTTTACATCTCAGCTTCCACTAGCCTGGAATTACCCCATTTCCAAAGGATATTGGAAGAAGAGGGAACACTTCCACAACAAAATAAATTCCAGAAGTTAACAAACAATTTATTTTTTCTTTAGAAACCATTGGAAACATTGAACATTCCAGAAAAAAAAAAAAGGCTGCAAGAATTTTTCTATTATAAAAACATGCAAAACTAACCGAGAGCATTCACCTTCCTGAAACACAACTTAATAGCATACATTAATCACACACTCCACAAGATAAATAAATATGATACATTTTCTACTTTGCAAAATTATCAAGTAGACTATTCTAGTAAGGTTTTTTTAATCTTGAGTTGGATCTGTGGGACTCTGTCTGAAAGTAATCTTCCACTGAATATACGACTATGTAACAGTAAAGCCATAATGCAGGAGAATACACTGAAGTGAAAATTTCCAACATTTAAATATGAGTAGAATTCCCTCTCTCCCCACTCTTATCTTCAAAGAAACTCCATTCTAACACTTTGCTTAATTTTAGTCATTAATTATTTTCTGATTGAGCAGTATCTTGGACCTAATAATGCTTTATATTAACACTTACTGCTGGAAATTATAGATAATATATTATCTAAAACTTCAAGTTCATAGTTCTCTTTCAGTTAGGTACTGTTTGCCTAATACGAGTTCATATTTCAGTTAGTACTTGAAGGGAACTATGACAAATGCATAGCATCTCTTCCAGGGTTTGCTTAGGGAGCCTTCAACACTGAAGTGCAAGAAGTAGATGAGAGCTGAGCCCCATTCAGATGGCAGGCTCTAAAGCAGCACAGGCTGGACAAACATTCAGCAAGGCTGACACCTAGTAAAAGTTTAGTGAACTGCAAAGTGAATGTGAGACAACAGCAAAGCTTCAGGAAAGGCAGGCTAACACCCAGGTTAGGAGAATCTGAGAAAAATGGCTGAGAGTAAAAGCCAAGTTTCCAGACAGACACAGGCACGTAATGGAAAATGAACCTAACCTTTGGAAGGGAAAGGTCTAAGGATTTGTTGTTTTCTTACCTGGGGATCTGAAAAGAGCAGTCCCGTTTCCTTATGTTTTATTATTGCTGCATTCCCAGGAATGTTCCTTGCCAGCACTGGAATATCTAAATCCATTGCCTAGAGGGATATAGAGAAAAAACACAACAGTTTATCAGGATTTAGGGATTTTGAGATGTTAATGATCACAATTATAAAATGAAAAGCAGAAACAATGAACCGAACTTATTTCCCATCTCTCCAATTTTTTAGTTGAAAAACACTATGTCTAAGGTGATCTCCTATATGGAACTTCTCTCAAATAGTTTGTTTATATTTTTGTTAGTTTTGTAACTTTGAACATATTCTCAGAAGCAATCAGTCCAGAAAGCCAATGAATAGCTGTTTCACCCTTTAGTCTTTTCCACCTCAAAGTATGCAGTTTGTTTCCCGCTGGAAGCTCCTGATACATGGCACGCTTTAAGAGGATAAAATTAAGGTTCAGATCAAAGGTTGTCACAGAAACTCCTATGATTTTTGTGCATAGATGAGAAGATTAGTTCATAGCACAAAGTATCCGTTTTCTTGTTTCATTAAAACATACTTTTCAAAGATTTTTTTTTCTACAACATGTGCAGAACTGGAGAGATGTGGGCAGTTCAACGACAGTGAAGGTGACTGTGGCAATCACTTGGTTCCTTCTCCTCAGTCCTGATTCCTACTGGTCAAATAGGTCTCTGGAAGTAGTTTTCTTTGTTAATATCTATTACTATCACCTGTGTTGGACTTTGAGCATTCAGGGAATACAGAAGAATATGCAGTGATGCAGCTTCTGACTGAGCTATCCCAAGGAGGGGAGAGGAAAGGTTATGCTTTCAGAACACATTATGCTTTCAAAACATATTATCTGCAAAGCTATTGGTATGGGGCTCCTCAGAGACTAAGGAATACATCTGAAGGAGTAGGATTTGATTCCACATAAATTATGGGCTAGTTGCTTGATGTATTTATTCATTTATTTGTGTGTATATGTATGTGTGCATATATGTATATATATATATAAAAAAAGGAAAGGAAGCATGGGGTCTTGACATGGTAGCATTTCAGGTTGCCCGCAGAATCAGGAGCTGAGATCCAGCACAGCACTTGTTCAAAGCTAGTAAACCATTTCCAAGAGATCTAACGCCTGGCAACTTTTAAAAACATGGCTTAGATTTTGAAGTAACTAGCGTGAAAACCCTGACCACTCAACTCTGTTACTCATGCATATCCTGATCTGAAACTTTAATTACTAGTGATCAATTTGGAAGTCTTGAGATGTACTGACTGTAAAACCAGAAAAACTCATATTGTACAATTATCACAGTGTCAAACAAGAGAAAGAAATTCACTCCCCCAAATCTTCAATCTGGTTCATACTGATTCCCTGTCACTTCAGAGTGAATGCATTTTTAATTACTGTCATTACACTCCCAGATGGGGAGCAATTTTGCTTCAGTCTACATAGCAAGAAAACAAAATTCCAAGGAGAAAACCAAGGGTTTTTATAGTTCTGAGAAAACTGACGACGAAAATATCCTGGCTGATAATGTACAGAACCAATTATGTTTTGAACAGTGAGGGACTGCTGTGACTTAGCAACATGTCTTAATAGGTTAAAATATCCAAGAGAAAGACTTGAAATCTCCACTGCAGATGAATTTACTCTGGACACAGAAATTCTACAATCCTTCTGGCACAAACTTCTGCTTTGCAGCAGTTAGCTCTAAAAATAATGGTGACCCTTCATGAAATAACCTGTCTCTACACTTTGTATCAGAAACTCCTGTGTCAGCTGGAGGTAATTCAAACAGATTAATGAAGTGAACACAAGCCAGTATAAATAAATGGGAAATATAAAAACTACAGAGTAGATTATCTGACTGTCTGAAGTTGTTGGGATACAGCTTTTTTTTTTTTTTTTTTTAAAGAGTCATTTTGGTGAGAGGAAATACAGTTTTGGTTCGTCCGCAAATTATTTTGTCATTTGTTCTGACTTCACCGTTAAATCAAACAAATCTGTTTTCCAAAGGTAGATTTACAAAACCGTATGATGACAGTATCTACTTCTCAGTACAGCAAAGTTTATAGAACTTCACCCAGGAAATGAGATATAGCGATGCCCCACTCTGCCTGACAGATTCTGAATCTGCAGGTTGAGGAAGTTGCTTCTGGCTCTAATTACCAACTATAGACCTGACACGGGTTTCCCACAGAAGCATCAACATCTTGAAGAGAGACAGAATTTCTGATTCAGCTCTTTTTCAGCCTTTCCTATTGACAGGCTTCAGTGCCCTTGTGCTCAGTCTGCTGGCTGTTGACCTCATTCCGACACGTTCAATGAACAGGGAATGAAGATATTTCACTTGAACTTCTGAACTGAAAATCAAGAGCTTGACAGTGGCAGTGAAGTGTGTCAGAGTTCACTGTCACCTGCCTAAGGCCCTCTCCTCACCTCTCCGTATTTCTCCTTTTAAAAACCAAAACTGTAAGAGTATTTCAGGTCTGGCTACTTTCCAAACAAGCGATTGGCCATTCAAGGGGAAGAACACCATTAAAAAAGAATGAAAGAAGAAAACACACAAACCACAGCACAACCACCCCAAAACTGATGGTTGGAAGTGCTGCTATCCCCACAAATAGTTACCTGCAAGACAGAGAGGAGTTTGGTTGAAGCATTTCAGATGCAGGGGACAGTGGACGCTGTGCCGTTGGGCTGCACATCGATAATGCTCATCAAATGTGTGTGTGAGTGGCCTGTGGCAGTTCTGTGTTGGCCTGTACCTAAGGGTGTGGTTGCATAGGCTGGCACACTATTGCTGTACTGCAGTTTAGATTGGACTGTAGCACACATTTTAAACACACAAAAAAATTGTCTGAAGGTATGTTCATTCACTTCTCTTTCTGAATGCTACATAGTTGATGATGCGTTGAAGTTGATCAGTAAGTTTATATTTCATTTTCCGTAATTTCTGAACTCTAAAGGGAAAGACATTTGTTCTGCCTCATAGAGTTGCAGGGCAGTAACTGCTACATAAGAAAACTTTCAGGTCCCAAAACACATAGGTACCAATGAATTATAGCTACTGAAAGACAGAACAGATGGCCAAATACATAAGATGAGAGGCTGCCTTTATACCAGCTAGCCTTAAACAAATGGATTGGGCTGTAAATAATTACTGCATGAAGTAGCTTAGAATTTAATTTAGATACTTAGTCTATTTTTAAGCAGTAAAAAGAATCATTTGCATTGCTGAAAAGATGTATAATTTACTGACCTAGGTTCCACAAATAATAGCATAAAATAACATTTTAGTCCATTGGCCATCTGTTTTGTTACATTATTCTGACTGCAAATGTGTTTTAAGGCTATTTCAGAAGGATGCAGGGTGTAAATTTCAGCATGTTACACAGTAGGTATTTCCAACCAGCAGTGTAAGGCTTATAGAGTAAATACAGGTTTTATTTACTATTTTGTCTTCTGGATTGTCCCTCATTTTCTTCCTCCTAGCCTATACATCTTTGTCTTGGCTGCTCTTCAATTTTACTGTTCTACAATATCACTTCATATTTACTTTTTATTTTTATGGTTTGCTGTGGCTTATATTCCAAACTACGAGGCCTATACTTCACATGTTGTCTAAGACTGGATTTTGCCCTACAGCAGAACAGAGTCTGGCTATCCTCCTTTTCTATGATGATTTTTTTTAATTGGCTTTTTTTTAGTAAAGGCATAACAATAGCATGATTTTTAAAACACTTGGAATACTCTCAAGAGCACAGAAAAAGTACTCTGACAAATAGTCAAAACCTTTTTCTTACCAACTATATAGAGAACATAAAAATTTTCCAGTAGTAGTGCCTTTTTCACCATCACATGCCCAGGAACATGCAGAACTCCTGAGCTTTCTGAGGAAATATTTTAAACACTTGCTATAATGCTTGTTTTCTCTTCTTCAAATGCCAAACAGAAAATAGATCAGTTACAGTAAAACCTCTGAGCTATCAGGACTAGATGACAAAGTAATTAGCTATGGCTTCTAGTTCTTTCATACCTTAAGGTAGGTTGAAATAGATATGATTATATATTTATCTCATTTATCTATTATATATTTATCTCATACTAAAATACTGTTTACAGATTCATGACCTTGTTAAATTTTGAACTTTCAAGAGAATGGAAGTTGCATTTCCAAATTCAACCAAGATGTTATCTCCAGCCTAGGACCAAAAGATTTTTATACATAGTTTTCTGTCTTATTCATTTAACAGGATCTTAACAGATGGCCCTTCCTACTACTGGCCATGTCAAGCAGGGACTTGACTTTACTAAATTGACATTTCCTCTTAGAGATTTTTACAGTAGCATATTTTATAAGCATGTCATCAAATCCCACTGTACACTGTCTACTAAGCAGACATACAATACCAAAACCCATATAACTTTAGAAGAATTCCAACAGGTCTGAGGTACTAAAAAAGGCAAGCTTCAGGTAGTTTCTCAAGAGATAACTAAAGACCTAATTCTGCTTGTAAAAACTCCTGACTCAGCTGGGAGCAGAGCTGTTGTCTCACAACACCTGCGCCATGTCTATAGGACTTTCCTGTGATTCCATGTGAGCACTCATTAGAAGCAGAAATAGGAGATTCATTAATACAAATAATTTAAGAATTTCTGTGATCTAAGATCATTACAAACCAACATTCATCAGTCACCAAAAAAAAAATGAATAGTAAAAGGTATCTGCCCAAAGAACTTCCACTTTAAGTACATTTATTTTGTTCCTAGAAAGCAGCACCCTGACAGATAGGAAATAAACCTGGTTATTAATTTTCAATAATGATGGCAAAAAAATTAACTGACCATGTCATTCATTCATTCATTAATCATTTCAGAATTAAATAACCAAATACAGCTCTTAGATTGCTTTTAGAATGAGGAATGGTTAAATCAAGAATAGTGACAACCCCAGTAAATCAGAATTATTCTTATATCTCAGGTCTGTATTGTTAATTTAACAGGATTGATAAAATTACATTCTGTCCTTTAAAAAAATAAATAGGCAAAACATAAAAAACTGTCAGTTCAAGGGAAGAAAACTTTAATTACAAACATTTGCAAAAAGGAATATTTTATTTTTTTCTTCACTAGTTTTGAAACATGGACAGAAAATGTTGACACGTTTCCAGTGATGAAAGGTGATTTCAGATTCACTCTAAGCTCACTGAAAAACCTTTCTGCTAAGATGCCAATTACCTCCAGAATTGCAGCAGACATCCCTTCTGAAATGGAGCTGTTCACCACAGCAAAGCACCTTTTCATAGCAGCATGAAGATCATCCTGTGGCACCTCCGGTAATAAATGTACTCCAGGTGCCCTAGAAATAAAACACATATGAATAGGACACCTCCTAAGAACGTGCTCTAACAATACTTCCTAAAACTTAAGGCAATGACAGAAGGTGGTCAGAGCAATTCAGGCATGGTTCTGATGCTAACAGTCACTTGCCCATGGACAAGCCACTTTACCATGCTTTCGTTAGCTTTCTATCTCTGAATGTGGTTATAAACTCAATACAGTGTACATTGCTATCTGACACTTCATGGTCTGCTGTTCTGAAGTTTTATAGTTGATCACTTAACACCACGCTCTGTTAACCACAATCACTCTCATAAATGAAGGAGCTGAGTTGAATGGATGGGAGAGCAATTTTCCATTAAAAAAAATTGTGCAATATAGGGAAGATGCATGCAGAGATTTATGAAAAATACACAGTTTAAATACTTAGGGAAATCAGATGCTCAACTGCAGGAGATGCTGACTTTTCAGATGCTGGCTTTTGGGGATGGAATGTAGTTCTAGAAGATCTATTCTGCTTCCTCTTTTTATTATAAACACTCTTCTGTTCTGAAGAGTTACATTTCTAAATGTGCTGTCATCTTCCTCAGATTGATGAAGGTAAATCAAATCAAGGGTGAAGGGTGGAAAAATAGGGTAATTAGGTGTTCAGTCTCAGATGAAGTGAATGAGATCTTTAAGACTGGTGATAATTTTTGAATAGCCAGCATCTCCTCTGCTTGATGAGCCTGCTCCTGCCCTTTTAACCTTGACATGAGATCACTAACCTAGATGGAAACACAAGTGTATTTGACATTAAGACCAGCTCCCTATCATCTAGACTTTGTTAAACATTGCTTTTCTGATTGTGCAGTAACATGCAGTTTCTGCAGAGAGAAATAATGATATCAACTGGAGTATAAATGCATGATTACAGGAGTCACGTTTCCCATTAATAACCTGATAGATAACAAGAAACATTATCTCTTGCTCCAAAAATGTAATTGCAAAACACATATTTTATGCAGGTTTTATTATCAGATATTATCAATCAGAGATAATATAGTTGTTCTGTTCAAGTCAGACAATTTTAGGTTCTGCAGACATACAAAAAAATCTCGCTTCTCTAACATTTATATTATTCAATTGGAAAGCATCTAAGGACAGAAAAAAGCTATACAGGGTTATCTTGTCCATCTACTCATTTACCCACCAACAGCAAGCATGCAAAATCTTGCAGAAGCCAGGATGAAAGAAAGAATGAAAAGACCCCCAAATCACACTAAATCAGATGTGATTTAACACAAAACATTAAGAGATCTACTGGTTATTATAAAATTTAAAATGAATATAGAGAGTTGTGCATCTGTGTTCATTTGTATATGCAAAAGAGCATTTACATACATGATTTTAAAAGCTAGTCAGCGAACTGCTTTCACCTGGAGCAGATAAAAGGTTTAACATTAACTTCTTACCTGTCAACTTTTTCCTTAACTTCACTTGTAAAAATTGGATCAACCTAGAAAGGAATACACACAGAGGTATATGGCATTGCTTTAGCAGTATAGCATATGTTTGAAATACCCTGAAAAGAAAAATACATTTTAGCACATTTTTTACTAAAATATTTAAATGCATGAATGTGCTGAGCTTTAAAATCATACCACAGATCTGTAACTTGGTAGTTATGTTTGACTTTTCAGACAAATGCTCTCATGAGTGATTGACACTTAAAATACCCAGCTAGTGTGGGAGCACACAGGATAGTAGAGCATGAATTGGCTACTCCACTCTAAACCTTTAAGTGACTGCTCTATCGCAGTGTAGCTTTGGGCTACTGTCAGAAGGGGAGGTAACATTTCTCCTCCCCTGACATCCCTCTGGCTGCAGGTACTAATTAGAGCTAGTTCTATTTAACATGAGTGACTGTTTTCAGATGACTCTGCTAAGGCTAACGTGATTCAAATGACTGATTTGACAACTTACTGTCTAAGTGAGGAACAACACACTGATGTGCCAAGCAATTGTCCCTTTATGCAAGGAGTAAGTCATGTGAGGAAGGAAAGGAACTTTTCAAGCTTTAGTTAACACAGGAAGCAATCTGCCTGTAAACTGAGACAGTCAAATAGATGTTATGCACTGACAGAAACATTTGTCTGAAAATTAATTAACACAAAATTCTAAAATGTAGTCTAACATGAAGGCATGCTAGAGTTATTAAAAAGTTGTCTAAGCTGGGCAATTACCTCCAGCAGGTTCATTTACAAAGCTTAATTATGTCTGGTATTTTCATTAACATGTTTAAAAGAAATAAACAGAACTTGGAAATCCTTAACTAGACAGGAAGAACAGAATTAGACACTTTTTATTAAGGCAGACTGACCATATTAGATTAATTTCTGATAGCTTGCACAGCATGAAGCAGTTGTAAGTACTAGGAACAACATGGCTTATTTTTTAATGCACATTAATATTTTGGTTTGGTTTTTTTTTCACATTATGAGAGAGAGAACACTAAAAAAACATTTTAGAAAACTTTTGGAAAAAAGTAAAAATTTATTTTATAACTATGATTGTGTACATTGAACACAAGATTAATTATTTCATTAAAACAGGGCTTCATAGATGAAAAGATTCTACTGAATCACTCTTGCACTAAGGAATGAATTCCTACTGAATGCAAGAAATAAAAGGCTCACATAACTGCTTAAGAAAGTATTTTTGGTAACAGCTGGGGGGAAAATCAGGTGCCCTTTCCTGAGCACTACCTGATCCTGGTGACAGAGTATGATACAAATCCATACACCATGTCATGACGCAGGTTCCTTGGATATTTCATACTGAAATTCACAATTGCTATTTCTATATAAATATATTTTCAGCGTTTTCCCCAAAGTACTATTTTGATGCAGACTTCCTCTCATGAGGAACTATACTCTGTTTCCATTAAAATCAGTGGAGTACTTGCAAGTGATTTAATGAGCAGTGGGATATGGTCTTTTGCTCTTCTACCTTTAGAAGGATGAGAAAAACTATAGTCTGTGACTCATAAAATTTGTAAGGTATTAATTTCTATCCCATCTACTTCTGTGGAAGCCAAGAAATTGCCATCTGCCTCATAAATAGAACAATCTTTTAAGCTGTATTCTCCTATTGGTAGATATTCCAAGAAGCCTGGCCTGAATATGAGAATTCAGTTAAAATATTACTTTCAGGATGGGTGTAGCAATGACTTAGAGAAGTGATCCCCCTGAGCTACATTTAGGAACTTGAGGGGGCACAGTTATCTAACCACAGGCTCAATATAACAGAAATTAGATACAACATAAGCTGTTTCAGTAAGTTGGAAATGCACTTAAAAAGATGTGAATGCTTCCAAAGCCAAGTGACTATGGCAGGATGCCTAGGAACTCAGCACAGGCTCAGAAAAAGCTACTGAAAAGTATGTTACTTCCACCACAAATGTCTCCATGATCCAGTTCTACAGGTAGAGTGGTTTTTGCCACATTTTATTTCGTTACCTATCAATGTAGCAGGCAAATATGATCATCAGTTACCTATCATCTTTTGTTAAAAAAATCATCCACCCAGAGGAAGAGCCTTCAGAGAGCTGCACATTTCATCAATTTAGCAGAGATCAGAGGAAGGCAGCTTGCGTTGTATGAACAGTTTCTATCAGAACAGATGACATAAGATGACACATGGAAAGGGGAATGAGCACATAGTAAGAACCCCCACCTAAGAAGACCAGATATGCTATTCAGGAGGTCTCTCTGCTGACAGGCAAAGAAATATCCAAGACATATTTGACAGAGTAGAAAGTTACAGGTAAACATTGCACAAAGAGGAAGGTGCCTGTTAAGCACAGGGCCTACCATGATCAAAAACTAGGAAATCTTCTATAAACACGCTATATTAAATTACTGTCATATAAAAATTAACTCAGACAAAAGCAATGATCCAGAAACAACTTCATTATAATGCTGGGACCACTGTGGCCCTCTAGGGCCCTGTATGGAAAAACAGGTCTTAATACATTTAAAGTTCCATCAGAATATCACCCAGAATACTAAAGAGAGAAAAGCTGTATTTGCAAGCATATTCAATATGGATAGGAAGAATTTGCTCAGTTGCTCGGGTTTCTGAGGGTTTGACAGCAGCTCTGGGAAAGGAATCAGATTCAGTCACAGCAGCAGGTGACCCTGCATTACAATTTTTATCTGATCGATTGTTGAATAGGCTCAGCAAGACTGAGCTTCCACTGCAGCTGAAAACACAACTGTTGTCTGCAATGCAACACAATCTGCCTGCAGCAAATGCACCAGAAATGCAAGATCCTTGCAAATGTACTAAACTCAGCCATCCTACATCATGTTATTCGTATACTAAATGCTTAAGGAAATTCAATGTCTTCTGGCTTTACCTGAGCTCTATTACTGCATTTCAGGACAATTAACAACTTGTAAAAAATATAGTTTTAATTCAGCTGAAATAATTTAGCAACTAGGATTTAAATTAACAAAACTTCAGGTCTTAAAAAATATTGAACCTTTTAAATAAATATTAGAACAGTTCATGTCAACATTTCTAACAAAAGTTTCCTTTTCAAGGAGTTCTTCTTGAAGAACAAGAACAAGGAAACAAAGGGTTATAAGAGATGTCAGCTTAATGGTAGCAGTAGCTCTTACCTTTTAAAATAAATCTTGGTGAGTAGGACACTTACTGGCAGAATTTCATATTCCTCAGCAGGCTAAATAATTTGAAATTGGACCTTTGTCTCCTATCTGATTTTCCTAATTATCATGCTCTAGGATATTCTGGAGCAGGTTATTAGGCCTCCTCTAGTTGCTTAGCTTAGTTGTGTCAACAGCTGCTTCATTTTAGAACTAGCCCAGAAAATATACAGTAGGTAACAGCCATCCATTATAAAGAGATGGGCTACACGACCCGAAAGGTCCCTCCATCTGTGAAGGCAGATATTCAAATGAAACTGACAGAGTAGAAGGGCATGGGAAGAAGTGGGACAGATGAAGAATAGCTGTCAATGAAAACCAGTAGCGTGACAAACACAGCAATATTCTGTACTGTCTACAAGAATGGTTAAGAATTACACAGAGAGTACAAATGGGCTTCAAGAGGTTACTCAACAGCTGGACACAAGTTTTATGTCCTTAACTTTTAAAAAGTTTTATAAGCTTTTATTGAAATATAGAGCTGCTGAAAATTAGCTATTGTTTTAAATTTCATTATAGAAATTAATAAAATGAAAACTGTAAGAGGAGATAAAAACTTTACATTATCCAGGACCTGATCCTGATGCGTTACTTAGATTGCACTGTTTGAGACACTCATGGATAGAAAATGTAAAGAAAAGGTTATAATCTTCTGGAAGAAAAGCAGAAACCAGTGTGTGGGCCTTTTGTTCTTTATATTCTCAATTAATATAATCTTAATGTCCTTTTTTAAAATAGTCACAGTAAACATCACTTGCTTCACAGATACCAGCACTGATTTTTCTTGTGGTTTGAGAAGTAACACAAATTAGAAAAGTAGAGCCAAATAGCAATAGAACTGAGATTTATTTTCATGCTTTAGCAATATTTTAGGTCTATGGGAAAAAATATGTTGGAAAATGTTTTAAGGAGGTTCAGTCCTTGATCCTGCCTATGCAATGCCACAGGGTTATTTCTGGTAGCTTACTGTAAAGACGTTATCTTACGAAAAAGTGAAGCAAATTTAAAAGCTGACTAAAATGTTTAAAATCCTCACTGGAGGCAGCAAGTGCATCTTTTGATACTAAAGCAGAGCTTCATTACACCTACTCTAGATTTGCCTTCCACATCAGTTCACTTCCAAATAAATTTGTGTATTAGTGTGGAAAAAAATGCAGAAGAAATAAAAATGTAAAAACAACATTTAAAAATAAAATTCTATGTCCCCAAATTTACAAAGAACAAAACTGAATGCAAAAATAGAAAAATAGTACTTATTTGCCCATTCAGAATTTATTTATTTTCTTATAAAACAGACTGCCTGCAAGTTTTCAGGCTCACATGAAGATGAATCAGAGATCAGACTTACAGAGGGACGCAAACACATTACCCAGATGAAACACTGAAACTTCTAGTGCCCTTTTAGCATCACAAGAGTTTGTTTCATATGACTCTGCTGCCTACTTAGACCTTTTCAGCTGGTGAAATTAAAGCTATGGGCTGCCTTTTCAAGACTTCTGCTGCTATGGATATACGTGTAGCATGACTAATTTCTTTCTTAAAAGTCCTGCAGTAAATTTTCCTAGTTTAGCATAAAGTATTTTCCCTTGACATAAGCAACAATCTAGAAGCAGAAGCGGGACAGTGTCCCTGCAGCTCCAGCTGGTCCCTGTGCAGGGCCATGGGAAGGTGTGGGAATGAACCTCATTTTGCACAGAATTAGGAGAAGCACTTTGGTGGCTCAGAGGCATTTTTTCCCCTTTCCCTCATCAATTTAGAGTGTGGTCCCTGCTGTTAAGGATCTGGGCCACAGCAAATACTGTGCTAGCAGATATTCAGGTAGTGTATTGGTTAGACTGAGATTTGGGAAATATTCAGGTTTCTCTCATGGTTCTGAAAATAACCATGCATTTTGTAGTTTTGCACTTTTTCAGCACTGTGCTTAACAGAAATAACAAAAAACATTTATATGTTCATGGATGGTTCCTTTCTAAAGGCCTCAGTTTCTGCAGGTGAAATCAGAAAGATCTCAAAGTGGAAATAACTGGAAAACAATGGTAGATAAACACCAAGTTTTAAGAGACCATTAGAAAAGAAAGGTCTGGTAGAAAATTTGTGCAACCCTTTACTCCCTTTTAAGCATTCAGAACAGACTCAGACTTGGCTAAAGTAGTGCATGCTTCAGGGAAGTTCAATCTTGTTACTTCCTGAAAAATCATGCTACTTGATTTAAAAATGATGGGGTGGAATTGGAAGGGTTCAACAGTTTTTCTTGTTTATCTTCATGCTTCTTAAGCCCCCATTTTCAAACCTTTCTCCACAACTTGAAGAAGATTATTTCAAAATAATGACTGTGATAGTTTTGATTTTAAACTCTTTCAGGAGCTGGTGCTCCATGAAAAGCAAACTGTTGCTGAGAAACTCATGACAACATTTTGAGACAGCAACCCAACTGCACATTTTAACTAAAGAGAGTTAGCAATCACAGAAGAGCTGACATTTAACTCATTGATTCTGTTGTGAAAAGTGAGAATTAGAAGTTGTAACTTTCAAATTTGTTAAACAGCATCTTTATGACTTAGGGGGAAAAAATGAAATCTCAGTATTGGCCAGCATTTTTACTAAAATACATACAATTCTTTTGGAAAGAATAATATCAACTCTAAGCTTAATCTGAGATGTGGACATATAAGAACAACTTAGTTTCTGATTTTATTTATTTTATTTAACCTCACCTACTCTCTCAGATATCTGTATCCCAGGCTTTAGAGCAGATTCTAAATGTGAAACAGACTTCACCTATTTTATTTGCCAGCTCAAGCTCTGTCCTTGCTGTCTGGTGTCAGACAGAAACCTAACATCATTTTGCACCTGCTGACAACTGTTAATTGTGTACGAATTGAGACTACCAGAAATGGCATCAAAATCTAAATGGAATGGAACAAAGACACAATCCTCCACGTGAGCAAAAGATGTAAGAAGAGGGATAATGAGCATCTGGTATCACCTCCACAGTATTAAAAATCCTCATTAACAATACTTGCTAAAAAAGTTCTTCTAGATGGTAACTTTCTTTTCAAAATATTTGATAGGCTCATTTATAAATTATTCATATTGAAATAGGCATTTCTTTTACTTGCAAGAGTTCAGATTTGTAGTGCTTTCTGATTTTCTAAAAAATTTTGTACTATCCCACAGGTATAAAACCAGAAGCCAATATTAGAATCCCAATATTTTGATACTTTTTATCTTCAGAAGTTGTCTCTGAACTCAAAGGAAACACTAAATGTTTTGTTCTAAGAGACCATAATAGATTAATAGCATTATCAATCACGTGCTTGAGCTAGACATAAAATTATAGTAATCCAGCTGTAAATGCCCTTTATAAAACTAGCCCAAGCCTTCTAAATAAAAAAAATCAGTACATGTAAAATCAATCTACAGCTGCTATAAACTATTTTAGTGCTATTGATAAAGGTTTGCATTAATAAAATCTAACTAAATAGAGTTGGGCTACCTCAGTGCATATCCCCTTAGAAAAACTCTCCTAGCTGCTTTCCCTTTTGCAGTGCTGAGGGAGGAGGCCTTTTAGCTGAACTTTGGAAGTCCAAGCACTGGAATTGCTTCTGCTTCCCCAGTTTAGACCTGTTGTGAACAGCCTTTACAACTACTAGGTTTGTACCTTCTTATCTCTGTAACAGTTAGAAGTCCTCTGACTTAGGTTCAGTTCGGAAAGAATTACTGCAATATCTCAGATGCAAAACATAAAAATAAAATAAAAATTACAACTTACTGCAGGTCCAATTATGCCCAGATGGACACTGGGATTGTCTCTGTGCCAATCTGAAACAGAAGAGGGACATCTTTTTTATTAATAAAAAATATTATTTTTAATTTAATTATTTCTCTGAAATAAATGCAAATAGCTGTATGAATAAAGAAGAACTAGATAAATATTGTATTACTACTTAAAAGACTGAATGTGTACCAGATTTCTCATTCAGCCCTCACATTACTCCTCAGAATTCAAATTATTAGCATATCTGAAAGTTAGTATTTAGCATTTCTTCTTCATGCAATCTCCTGTGATTCAAGGGTTATTTAACTAAGCTCAGATATTAATTTTGAATCATCTCAAGAGAACAATGCTCTATATAATGCAGTGACTCTGGCCACTAAGACAAAATGATTTTAATTTTTTCCTATGTAAAGGAACATGTGGAAGCAACTGCAACCATTACAATTAATACTCAGTTATATACACAAGAGAAATCTGCTTTTTCAATACCAGAATAGAACAAAAACAGCTACTTGACTTCAATAAACTACATTCATTACTAAGCATCACAAGGTAGTAAAGGCTTACAAAAATAAGCTGGAGACTAAATTTCCAACTTGGAATACCTGAACCTTTTAAGACATAAACAGAACCTGGTAAAACACAGGAACTTATGTGACTATGAGAAAACTTCAGCCTAGTTTACTGTGTTAAGCCATAATAATGGGTGGTAAAATTTGCTTGTAACTTCTATGATATTAATTAGCACACATGCAAATCAGCATAACAGTCACAAGATAGTAAGATTAAAAAGTTATTTTGAAGTAGGTGAACTCTTCTTTTGTCTTCTATTAATATTGTATGTAACAGCAAAACAGTTTTCCCAGCAAGTAACATCATCAACTATTGCTTTGATTTTAATGCTCTGTTATTCCCAGCAGGCTGGAAAAGATGCAGTACAGAAATAATGGGTTGAACAGATCAACGGTTACATGAGCATTTCTTTTTTAAAATGCAAATATATTATGAAGTTTTCTGCAATGGATAAAACAGCTTATGCCAAACTTCTAAACATTAAAAGAAATACATCTGAATCCAGGGACAAAGCAAGGGTATTCAAATAGCAGGTACCTACCTGAAAATACATCTACCAAATACAGAGGGTCTTTGACTCTTCGAAGTCCGCATATCAAAAGAAACAAATGTAAACTGCCTGTATCTGTAGGAATGTCTGTAACAAATAATTTTAAAGGTCTGAATGCAGGTAAAAAAGCTGAACACTCCAAATTGTTTCATGAATGAGCACATAACAGTGGTAAAAGCAGTAATAGTGTGGATTCTGAAAAATTCTCATTTATTGTTCCCTCTGCTTCTCGCTCTCATATCAGTCCTCAAATCAACTCAGGGGAGAACTTAATCATGAACATCATTTTATAGGGCACAGGAGTTTATTTCCAGAGACGGTGAATGTGCAGGATTTTGGAGCAAAATCCAGTGGCTGGTATTCTTGAACACCAGAACCCAGCTTTGACTGACTTGGCAAATATACAAATCAGTGTGTTTCTCAATATTTCTACCCATAAGAAGAATAAATTTGCATCCATATAATAACTCAACACCTATTTCAATGGCTATAGGGATTAGAGCTCTTGATATGACACTTTTTGTTATAAAAGACCAGGTAAATGTGCCATAGTTACCTATCCCTAATATGCCAGCACTGCTACAGAATAGTGAACTAGAAGCTAAATTATTGCAAAGCATTTATTTTAACCTTACTGCTAAGAAACATAAAAGTAAAATAATTTGGGGAAAAAAATCTCAACATGGGAGTTTTTAACACTGAAAATCTCTCTTGCAAATACACAGCAACAATCCATAAAAAATAATTTTGTAGGCTATATTAGAAAGAGAAGAGCTGATGTATGATACTGCAGTTGCCATTGGCTCTGTGACAGCACAGTTAATTCAGAACAGACTTCTGGAGAAGGGTCACTATGTGATGAACTTTGGTAAAATGTGTTTATGATAAAACAACATAATTCACAAATTGCTGAATGAACACACATAACAACAACATAATTTAATACACACTAGAGGGCTGGAAATGTTCATACTTGATTTACTGTACTGAACAAATCAGTTTGCTGTCCTTCAGTTCACCTACTAATTGAGTTCATGGCAAGGATGGATGACACGTATTATCTGACACTAGGCAGTTCCATGAGAAGCATCAAGTTGCTGTTCTTCAGCAGCAGGTTGCTGAGGGACGTTCATGCCTGGGTCCCACACGGGGCTGTGTCACATAGCTACCAGGAGGGCTATGCTGCATGGTCACACTGACTGTCTGTGGGATTTGTGATTAACAGAGGAAGGCAGCAGGAGGGTTGTGGTGGCACAGTGGTCTGCTGATGCTGAACACTGCAGAGCTCCCTTCTCTGAGGCCTCCTCCTCCCTTTCCCTTCCACTCTCCACCAGTTGCAGGAACAACTCAGCTGCTTATACAGCATCACTGAATTGCTGCAATTTGTACTTTAAGATCACTCAAATTTGGTACCAGCTTACATTTCCTCACAGTGTTGTATAACTTAACTGCAGGGGCTGCTCCAGGCCCTGGAAGAAATATGCCAGGAATATCTCCTCGCATGTCAAAGACCTGGATTAACATGAGCTCTGCATCAAACCTCTATTTTGTGGGAGGGGGAGAATCAAAAAAGTAGTGATTCACAACATACTCAAGTGCTATTGCCTTTAAAATTAAAATCCAGTTCAGGGACTTTTAAATGCTCCCTGTCACAAGGTTCATTATTGAATCTGTTTCATTTAACATAAACAGCTTGAGTTGTCAAGAGTGGCTGCAGCAGACACAGTAAGCAATATTTTACTGGTTATTGGACCAAGAAATAATTTGTAATTTATAGTACCCAAGCATTTGGATTGAAAAAGCCATTCTTCTGTGCAATGGGCCATTAATACTGTTTGGTTTTAAGACATGCAGCCGTGTTTTCAATTCATGACATAAACTCACACAAAACAAATTACTAGAAAGTGTCAGCAAAATTCAGATTGCATTTTAACTATCCATATGGCACAAATATTAATTTTAAATTATGAACTCCCACCTATTGATGTTCAGCTCTGGTTATTTTGGAACAAACTTAAAGTCAGCGCTGAAAGCTCAGTCAGACAGTAGTGAGAAACCAGGTCTTCCTGTTCTCATGTAGAGACTCTAGAAGTATTGCACTCTTGATGTGACAGTACCCTAATCAACATTAACTATGCTTGAAATAGCTGCTTCTTTTTATCTCTTAACATCATTTTGTTTCTATCTTATAGCTTTCAGTCTTTTCATTTTATTAGATAAGGGTTTAAAGTGCTTTGACAATGAAAAGCCCTAATAGACCAATTCATTATTTCACTAGTGAAATTACCTAAAATACTATTTATTAATGAAAATAACACACTTATTTGACCTTCATTATTTTGAAAAGACATACACAACCTTGAACTCTCACTGAAGACTATCCTCTTCATGCAACTTTACAAAGCCCTACTTATCTGTCATGAAATTTTATGCACTTTTCTCTGAAATAGCAGATATTTGGTATACTGGCTACAGACTGGATCCTACATGGCATTTCTAAAAACTGCCATAGAAGGTCTAGTCAAAAAAGGATTTGCCTCTACCATTCAATTTAGTGAAATGAGAATCAGTTGTAATTTTATTTTATGCTGTAGATCTTAGTCATCACCTAATTCATTTTTACAGGCAGACTTTCCCAATTCAATCCACTTAAGAGGCATATAAAGACCTTTCCTGAGAAGATCACTGCCACTGCTTAGTCCTGGGAGTTTACTCATTCTCTGTCTACTTAACATCAAACTTCAGCAGCGCTTGTGTATCTTGTTAGCTTTCTGCTCATTCACTGAAAATGGTTAAATTCACACATTAAGATGATGTGTGCATCAGTATTCTCCCACCTGTTGCTTTCTCCAGCCTTGCTATCACCCCTGCTGGGGAAAAAAAAAAGATATAGCCATTTGTACAAGAAAGCAATCATTTTAGTATGATTTGTCCTCACAAGAACACTGAAAAGGGGACCATATTAAGAGAAAAACTGTAATAACTGCCTTTACCGGCTATAGCCATTAGCTGGGTGAAAACTGGTATTTGAAATAAGATATTTTTCTTTTTTCCTTGAGCTTAAACAAGACTTTCAGTATGTGAATCTTTGCTATTATTCTGCCTTTCCCAGATAGGCTACTTAATCTGTGATAAGGTACAACCGTCTCGTGTGATTCAGTTCTGAAATGGAAATACATCAATATGGCACAATCAACTTATTTGCTCTTTTATTCACTGTGTCACTATCTTGCTTGAATGACATGCAGACACCCAAATAAGAAAAAAATGCTTGTGTCTTTCTCCCTATGTCTGTTAGTGTTACAAACCCAAAGATTTTAAACAGCACACTGTGCTTCATTATCTCTTAGCTGATGCATCCTTCTATTTGCTTTGCAAAAAAAAAAAACAACAAAAAACCCCACCAAAATGGAAAGATTTGTACATAATCACTGGCAATAAAAAGAAAAAAAAGACTGTCTGGTACATGTTTTTCAGTCATCCTTCAGAATCACTATCCGCTAAATTCAAGTCTTGCCACTGTAATCAACATCTCCTTCAGTGTCAAAAATAATTCTTTAATGTCAGGAAGAGATTCTCCTTTAAACATGTGTTGTCAGTGTTTGTCTGTTGCTGTAGTTTGATTTGTTACATTGGCTTTATCTATAAAAACCAGCTGCATGTTGGCCACAGCCAGTCTTGAGCTTGCTTAGCAGGTCACCTGTTTAACAAGATATGAGAGGTCAAAACAAGAACAGTGATTGATAGGATTATAAAAACTCATTCCTATCATCAGCTTGACAGTATGCTGTCCTAATATGCCACACGGGACCATGGGGACAGTAACAAATGAACTGCAGGTGAGCTAAAATCAGTCAGACACAGTGGCAGATTAAGACTGACATGGAACTCCCACAGTCACGTAACTCCTTTTTCATGATGGAGCAGAGGTGGTATTATGCTGCCCAAAATTGAAACACAGCAATGTAGCACTGGCACTTAAAATTTCAGAGAGGAATTGCATGATCACAAGGGTATCCAGCTGCTGTGCCAGTACATTTGTTGATAGCATTGGAACCTGGCACAAAATATATTGGCTAATAGATGAAATGTGATTAATACTCAGGATTCATGTTCTCCTGCTGGCTATGATTCTGAGTCATGGCATGGTCTAGAGAAAGTTTCTCAAATCTAGACTTATCCATCTAGACTTACCCATTTATCTGCATGCAGGTTTAATAAATACTTGACATGAAGCAATGGCACTGGGTTTAACTTTTGGTAAACTGTTTTGAAGTCTTCAGTTGCAACCCAAAATGAGAGAATGGAGCATATTAAAAGTGGAAAATAGTTTAAAACTGCAACACTGGAAATAAGCAGTTTATTATTTAAGATTTAATTGGCTTCTAGTTTGTTCCATATCTGAAACTGTGTAACTGCCACATCAACTATTTAACCATTATGACACACTGTGATATTTACACTTCAGCCTTTATAAAAATCTATACTAAGATGCCAGGATAGCAAAACATGAACACAGACAGCTAACACAAAAGCCTAAATAATTTCTGAAGCATGAGTAAGGACATTGTTTTTCTAAGAAAGGCGAGAATAAGTAGAAGTGTTACCTAAACAGATCTTGAAAGATCAGATTCATTTAACTCCATCCCTCTAGGTACTTTCAATGTAGTAATCATAGATGTTCAGCAAAAATAAATGTATTACTGCAAATCTTTAATCTTACTAAAAAGCTGCAGACCTCTAAGTGAATGAGTAATAGCAAACATTAGCTTGTTGAGAGGTAAAGCAGCAGTTTGAGAACATCTTAAGTGAGCAATTTTCTCACGACTTGCTCAAATAAAGAAAATAAAAATATTTTTTCTTATTTAAAAGTCTTTACTGTGTTTTTGTAGCATGTTTTCAAAATCTCTAGAGAGAAGAAAAATACAAAAGGAACAATGTGATTTTTAATTCAAGGTTATTATTTTGGACCTTAACCAACAACCTCACAAAGCTAAAGTTCTTAAAATGTGTTAATTCCTTTACAGCTTAAAATCCAGTTTGCACTAGAGGTTAAGTATATTTTATAAAGCATATCAATATTGGACTTTCAGGTTATAATTTAGGATACAAAGATTACCCTGCAGCATAAAAAAACAGTCTGCAGTCAAAACATTTCTTATTAATATTAGCTCAAGGACGATCAAAGATTTTAAGATCAATTTTCCAAACCCTGATTTCATGTTCACTGTTGTATTCTATGGACCTTTAGAGAATAATAGCAAGTCCATATTATTTGGACTTGGTCATCCATTTTTGTTTTTTTCAGAAACAAAATCTAAGCTATGACAAGATGGGGAGGGTGAATAACCTTTCTCATTTTCCTTTCTGTTTACTGTGAACCACAGAAAAAAATTTACTCCTCTATAATTGTTCATCTATCCATCTCTTATGCATCTGAAAGTATTACCTGATCTCCTAGAAAAGGAAATACATAGGTTTAGTGCTGAGATTTCAGACTCTAAGATGGTTATTTTATTCTCTTGAGTTTGAAACCTAGATAAATTTCTCCAACTCTGGCATGTGTGTTTAATACTCTAAATCTTTCAATCTGTAGTTATTCTTTATGGTCATCTCCCTACACACAGCAAAAATGCATTAGCTCTTTTAGTCTTTTGGCACTGAGGGTTTGATTTTGTGGCTCTTTCATAAGTCAGCTACTAAAAACAAGTTGCTCAGACCAGCCAAGTCCTACTGCAGTACAACTTCAACATGCTGTCTTACTTTATACTGGCACTGAAGTTTCTTTAATGGAAGTCACTGATGACACAGAACAATTATTAGCCCAATTAGGTCTTATTTCAGCAACATACTTAACCACCTGCAGTTCTCAAGCATTTATTCATGTTTTATGAAGTTGAGCTTTTATTTTATGAACCAATTAGTTTCTTAGAAATTAAGGGGAAGTGGAGGTAGTAACTATATCCAAAGTGTTTATACTGCTATTCACGTTCAATGTTGAATAGTTGCTAGAGCTGCTGATATGTTTGTGAAGACAACAGGAGTTAAATGAACCTGTTAACTTCCAGGGGCAGGCTACTAATCCAGAAAAATTAGACTGTAAAATTCTCCAGCAATCCTTTTTTTCCCGTTTTTCACAATTTCTAACAGATCAGACAACAAAAAAGCTCTATGCTTTCATATCTGTTAGGGAACACAGTTTGCTGTCGCTATCGTATCATTATTTCTGTGGTCAGTTATATATCTGTACAAAGTTTTAGTATTTAGTTTTTCTTTTGTGGTCTTTTTTTCCAGCATGGCTTTAGAAAAATATAATGCTGCTGTAAAACCCTGTCTGTGTCATGACAGGTTATGTAAACTTCTCAAGCTCTGAAAATAGCTGTGCTATGAAGCAGAAATTATCTGAGAGTAGAAAAATCAAACTACAAAAGTATATTGCATATTTTATTTGATAGTGCAATAAGCATCTGATTGTATGGTTTTAAGTCACCTTCCAGGAAACCAGTTTTTAGTCTTATCTGTTGGGTAAATGAGCTTTCTCAGTTCATTAGTATAGCCTTTGTTTGTTATCTACATCTTCTAATCACATGATGTCTAAGTGTTTATCAGGGTATACAACTTCCAAGCTTCAGTCACATTCCACTGAAATCAAAAGGAGCCTTTCATCACGGTATGATGACATCAAGCCTGTCTGTGATCTTAAGTGGCTATGATCCATCCTTGAGCTAAATTGTTAGAGAAGATCAGTCTCAGCTTTTGCATTTACTTTGACTGTCATGTCATTTTCTGTCAATCAATTTACAGCAAAAGCCCGAACTTTCATTGTCTCTCTCAAGTCTACAGATAGGCATCTAAAATTGCTAATAAAACTGACTATGCTGTATATACATTCCTGTATTATAAGGTCAGAGAAAAACATTTTGATCATCTGGCCTGACCTCATAACTGACACAGACATACTTCCTTAAATACTCTGAGTTACTAAATATACTGAAAACAATGTCTTCTTGAAGTCTGTGTTCAAATCTGCACTTGGTTCAGCTTTTTAGTTTGCCTACCGTTGCTTACAGTCTCTCATCCACATAAGACAAGCTCTGTGAAGCTGACTGTAACCAGAATGCAAATTATATTTAAGAGCTCTTTTTTTTGTAGATTTAGCCACTGAAACACACATAAATGTTTTAACAGCCAGCCAATGAAAATTCTGCAGCTAGGAGCTAGCACAGGAACACTACACATCACCTCTGCAACTGAAGTCTGCTGCTGAGACCATGAAAAAAATACTAATTCCATGATTTTGTACTGAGATTGTATTGCACCCATAATAACAACAATAAAAAACCTTTCACAGCACTACCTCAGTTTGTATTAGGCAATTGCTATTGATGTTAGTGACTCAAACTATCAGATTAAATGTACAAAATGTTGGGATTCCTTAGCTTTTGGTTTAGTACCATTCACCTTTGGGGACTGGGGGGAGTCTCCCACAGTAAAATGTATTTGATGCATTCTTCCACTCACTTAAACCTACCATTAAATTAATTTTCAAGCCATTACACTAATTTAAAAAGACTATTTATGTACTGGTTTTATATTTAACATGAGTCAAACGTTAAAGCTTTTCAATGACTGAAAAAAAAGGACAAAGAATATTCATAAGATGTCTGTTCTATGAAAAAAAGTCTTGAAATATTCTGAAGAGCCTATTTCATTTCAAAGAATAACTTGACAATGTATGGCCTGATCACCAAGGATGTTTAACACTGATGTCTCAAATGTATTATAATTTGCATTCTAGGGCATGTGCTGTTTCTTTACACTCAGTCCCGAATTTGACAAATGTTCAAGGATACTGCTAAAGATACAGGCAAGAGTTATCTGGAGAAATATTTCCCCAAAAAATAATTAAATTCTTTCAAATATGGAAATAGAACTTCATGAAAAAAGTCTTTTTAAAAAAAATTATAAATGCCATGAGATGAACAAGATTGGACAGCTTTATCTGCATAAGAGCTAGGGATCTTTTCAAGTGCACTTCATTGTACAAGCCTACACTATCAAAATCATATTCTTCTGAGAAAAACTGCCTTCTATTTTTGATAGTTTTGTACTGATTGCTCAAAGTTTAGTAGAATTTTAAACACTTTAAAACTACAAATTTCCCAGAAAAACAATTCAGTCAGAACTCCTAATTAGTCTGTGGTAAGCACAAAGGTACAGCCAAAAAACCTGCCTCCATTTGCAATATTAAAAGAAGTGGAAATGTAGGCTGCCACCAGAGATGGACATAGAGACAAGATTGATAAAATAAATGAGATGAAACAGTCATAAAAACCAATACTGAATAATCTGATGCCAGTTTTCAAGTTATTATTTAAGAGGCACAGATGTTGAGTCACATTTTAGTTTACTTTTTGTGTACATTATGAATTATTTTGCACTTTTGCATTAGTACACATTAGGCAAAAAACTGTGTCTAATATTTTAGATGAAATGTGCTTTAGGGGGAGTTTCCCCCTCCTCAATCTGTTGACTGCTCTTTTAATCATAAAATGGTGGGACATGAGATCCAATCAGCACTACAGCTGTGCTACCAAGTGACAAATCATTTCACTTCAGAAAATTATTAATCTTAGTGGTGCTGTGCTTGTGTGCCGTGATTTAGTGAGAACAAAATAACCTCACAATGCTCAATTTAAAATTGGACACCAGTTTTGAATAATGGCACACATTTACTGATGTGATAAAGCAATTGCCTAGTGAGGATTCATTTGTAACAGAGGGAACAGTTGTACTATCAGAGATCAGATTGATGAATATAATATTGAAATATTTTTACTACAGTAAAATGCCTACAATTTTTTCTTTCAGGGAAAGATAGCTGTAGCAATTAAAGCATTGCCAAGATCAGGTGACTTTAAATTAGGTCATCTGCCTTACATGCCATTACTTCGGTGAAAACAGAGACAGGCTCTAGATCAAGACCTAATAATAAAACATCAACATGTATTTCCCTTCTTCACCACTTCTTCACCTCACCTGCTCTTCTGCAAGACATCATCAGTTTCTACAACGCAGTTGTAAAGCACAGCAAGCACAGGTATCAGTGCTTTGGTCTAACTTACCTTCTGAGGGACATTGACCCATATTCATGACCATTTTATCTTTTGGTGCAGTTCAGCCCTGGACAGACCAGCAATCTGGAGGCAGTCTGGGTAGTTTACTAGCAAGACTGATCTGATTGATATTCTAACTGCATCTAGTATTAGAGTTTCTCATTTTTCATACTATTAAGCCATTTTATTACATAATCAGATAACCTTCACATTCTAAATTTCTTTCATCATTGAGATCTACTGAGAATAAATAAAGTGAATATAGAAAAAAAGTGAGTTATACCTGCATTTTGTAGAAATCTATACCAGTCAAATGTTTCACTGGGTGTAGTCTTAATTCCTGTGTTGAAAAAAAAGGGAAACTCAACATGTTTGACTTGTCCCTGGATAGCTGAACTATGGTTCTTGAAGTCTTGCTCTAAGAAAACAGTATTCAACATCTTGTGCAAAATCAGACCGAGGGTATACTCCTAGGCTAGACCTAGAACTTCAGTATACTTTGAAGAAAGCTCACTGTTACCTTATCTTTCAAATTCCTACTGTAAGGCATCTGGGAAAACTTTTTTTAAAAGCACCAAATGAATTGAAAATTTAGGCTTAGACTGAAATATTGCCTCAATTAAAGTCAATGGCAAAAAGCTCAACTTCAGTGGAGCCAGGACTTCAAACTCCACACCCATTTGACCAAAATATTTCTGGGGCAAAGAAGGTAGATATATAAACATTCATATAATAAACACAAGATTCAAATAAACTGAAAGCCTTAGTCAATATTTAAAAATTCTCACCTTGACTTTGGACATATATTTTCTTCCTAGCATCTGGCTTTAAAGAGAAGGAGAAGAAAAGTAACTTTCATAGCTCATCAAAAAAGATACGTTCAATCTTTAAAAAACCAATAGAATAACAAAATGCACATCAGAGTGATTTTCTTTTGACTACTAAAAATCAAAACAGACATGAGAAAGAAATATTTAAGTAACACCAAAAACCAATAGTCAACAATCTAAATTTCATTTACTATGAACATTTACAGTATCAATCTATTTTGCAATTAACACAATTACCAAGTTAGCAGAAACATATTTTTTAGTTTATCTCTGTATCCCTTCTCATAATCATTAGCCTTCTTATTGCATAGAAAATGAAAATATTTTCCTAGAACAGAATGACTTTCAACTACAGAACAGCCCTAGTTCCCAAAAAATCCTGTCTTGAAGGAAAAATGATAGCTGGTTTTGAAACCACAGTCTACACTTATCCATAAGAGAATTTCTAAACACATTAGGCATGAAGCAAACCCCACTTACCTCTGACCTTTTAAAAAACTGCTGTCAAATATATGTAGACTTGTCTATACAGGAAAACTGGACAGCAGTAGTTATTGCAGAATATTCCCAAATAAAAATTGTGTAAGAAATTATTTTAAAATAGATATAGTAAAAGAGGTAACTATTACATTTCCAAGTTACTCCTGAAGTGCTACTATGCTACTTATTTAATTTAGGCAATTAAATAAATAAATTCTTATTTCAACATCTTTCTATAACTCCAATCATGAATTTGTGGAATACATTTCACATTGCAAAAAAAAAAAAACCAACCCAAAACCAAAACACCAGCACCAACACTTCCCAGCAAGCAAGCAGAGCTTTTGAGCTCAAAGTATTTGTGCAAAGCTTTGTGTTCAGACAATTCCTAGTTGTTTTAAAAGCACTGGTTGCAATCCCTGTAAAAGAGTAGCTAAAGAAGGTATTACTCAACTGGTGTAGTCTCCAACAGATTTGCTCAATATTACCTTGAATGTTTCAGTTTGAAATATTTTTTTCAAGTGGTTCCACTAATGCTATTGCTTAATTAAGCATCGCAGCGTCCAGAAATGAACAACCTTCTTTAGAGCACCAGTCCTTGCTATCTTGAGACTAAATCTAGCCTCCTCTTCGGTGAAAAAGGTCATTAAAAAAGTGAACAGTTGTCAACAAGGGGTTCACAGGTGAGAAGGAGGCAGATTCTAAGAACCAGAGTGAATTAACTAAGTCACTAAAAATACATGAACAAACAGCAAATCCACACATTAATGAAGTGGGGGGAAAAAATAACACTCTTTACGCTACAGTGGAAGACTAAGGTTATTCTATGGACTTTACCTTTCAAACACTATATGAACTTCTGTGTTCAAAGCACGTAAACATAAGAAAATACGTCTTAATAGGTCATTTTATTACTCAACATTTCATGGTCCTTCTCTTACCTATGAATAAGTAGCATTTTAAATTATATTGGATCTTACAATCCTAAAAAAAGCCTTGCAAACAATGGAGCTGGAGGCCAACTCTAAGTATTTAAATTTGCAGGGCAAGTGGGACAGCTGAAATTCAGGACTAGGACATGGATGCAGCAAAACAGAAGGTGGAAAAAAGCAGATGGGGCAGAAAGCAACATAATCCAGCCTTGCCTCCATAGCTGACATACTGCACAGGGCTGTCTCAAACTCTGGTGGGTGAAGATAGGCTTTAAGTTCTCTAAAACCACTAACTTTCAAAAATAAGCTTAAGTTAAACATCTGGTTTCATGCTCTGCTGCATCTTTAATGGCTTACGGTGAGTAAATATAATCCTGCCAGGACTTGGATCATCAAGAAGAAAATAGCAGGAGTACTGTGTAACTGGCCATACAGATGTATTCACACTTTATAGATCAATTTTCTGTTCTGTTCTTTATTTTAAATGATCTTGAGGAAAATGGAAAAATGAAATTGAATGCTAATAAAACTGACTTAGGTAATTCTTAGGCACCAGTTTTACACCACTGCAGTAAAACACTGACCGTAAGCACAAGACCTTTTACAGTATTTCAGACTCACTTGGAATACAGATTGTTACAAATGCTGTACTATGTACTTCATAATTAAAGATAATTTATCCAATGTAATAGGAAAGAATTTGTTGGAAGATACAGCCCTTGAGCACAGTGCAATTGCTTACATGTTCGTAATTTAAATTCTTAATTGACTGTCTAACTAATAAAGCACGCGTTAGAGGAATAATGCAGTTCACATTAGTGTGAGTTAATATGTAAAAAGTGTTAATATTCTGTGACCTAAGTATGGGAAGATGTATTCATATTCCTCACTGTCTGAGGGTAAATGTGTGGCATTTGCTCACACCCTTTATACGAAGATATATCTAGAAAAAAACCTGAAAACCTCAGTGTTTTAAGACACAGGTCAGCAGGTGCTGTTTCAGTTTAGGACTTAACAGACTTGCCCCCAATTCCCTGCCTGCCACAGACCTTCTCCAAAACACTGAGTGAGTGTTATAGGCCTGGAGCACAAAGGTGTTCAGGTAAAATCAATCAAAGTTATGGACTTAAAAACATTTGAGGTGCTGATTTCAAAAAAAGGATTTCAAAGTTCAAGTTTGTTTCTCCTCCTATACTCTCTCACTTTTGTCTTTTCCTTGCATAAGACCTATGACAGAAGCTGTGCCCTTTCATGTTTACCCATCATGAAGTACATTGTAGTAACTATTAAAACTAAGTTATATTTGTAATGTAAATACCAGCTCCTATGTCTGCTTATGTATCCTTTTAATGTAAATAGATTTAAAAAATCAATTAATGCTGAAACAAAGTATTGAATATGAAATTGATCTGTTGTGCAAGCTCCATCTCTAAGTGATTTTTTTTAGGCAAGGGTGTATTAATGATCATATTAAGATGCAAATTAGAACTGAGGAGATACCAAGCAGTTAGTTTCTACTGCTTGCATTATTCACCACAGTGTGTTTAGTTTTGTTTTCAGAAGAGATGAGTTTTAAGAAAGTTAAGTGTTATTTATGTGCTACATATCCCTCAAGGCCTGGCCAACAGGGCTGTATATCACATAGTGCTGGGCTTAGCATAACTTCAATTCTAGCTCTGCAGTTC
This sequence comes from Antrostomus carolinensis, assembly GCF_000700745.2. Taxonomy (NCBI): domain Eukaryota; kingdom Metazoa; phylum Chordata; class Aves; order Caprimulgiformes; family Caprimulgidae; genus Antrostomus; species Antrostomus carolinensis. The sequence goes on from NW_010321237.1 coordinate 139,257, forward strand.
ACCTTAAGAATTCCAGTGATGACAAAACAAGTATTTTCAATTATTCTTCCAAATTCTATATTGTAAGTAAAAGTTGTTTAGTGGAATTTTGGCAACATAAAGTTTATTAAATTATGCAAAAAGAAACAATATATGCATATGGCACCAGGAGAGACTCAATAACAACAGTAATGATTAGTTTTAAATGTTACAGAGAAGCACTTCCTAAACAGTTCTATAATCTTTTCAAATACTAAACAGCTTTTAAATGCCAGATCTATTTGACCTGTCAAAGTACATAAATACGAAATGTTTTCTCTGAAAGGGAACACAGGAATAGAGAATATGAAGATTATTGCAATTCTCTAGCATTATTTAGAAAACATTTTAGGAGAATGCATAGTTGATAATACTCTAAGCATCACCATCATAATGTAAACATACCCACTCTGCTGCTGCCAGTTCCTTCATTTTCATTGTGAAAGCCACTGCAAACCTAGTTAAATGGACAAAAAAAGATGGGATCATCTGCTTAAAGTGTTTAAACATACAAACAAAAAAGCACTTCAGAAAAAAATCTTTATAAGAATGAAGAGCAGAGGTTTATAAAAGTTATTTTAGATGGAAGGACAGAAAGCTGGCTTTATTTGTTTTACCAGAAAACACTGGTAAAACAAATGGTATCTCTCAGGCTTTACAACTTAGAGATCTTGGGGACTTAAAGTGAGGATTTCCCAACGTATTAATATATACAGCTGCAGTATTGAGTTAGCATTTCCTGTTTCTGCATCACTGCAAGTTGCAATAGCCCTCTTCACAACTAGAAAGCCAGGTGAGAAGGGATCTTAAGTCAAATTAGTTTCATACCATAGTTATTTGACAATACTTGGTCCCACTATTTGTAACTGAGTTTAATTCAAATGAGTAGATGGATTTTTTAAACCTCTCCCCAATCTTCTCTCCTTATTTCTTAAGTAGTCAAAGCTGTTAATGAGAAACAAACATCTCAGAAAGCAAAATGCTATTCTTCAGAAAAAATATCAGAATTAAATAAACTAAAAAAGAAGAAAGATGATCCAGTGACTGGGCTTCAACTCTGAATCTCACAGACTTGGGACACTCAACTCTTTAGCTCAGAATGTTAGGCATCTGCAGTGAAGATGAAATTTGCAGTGTTGAGTTAGACATCTGATATTCCTATATAATAAATAGGGAAGAACTGGGTGTCCAGAAATGAGACTTACCACAGCCATCATTTCAGGCAAAGAGACCATTACTAGCCAGACATAATACCGATAGAAGGACATTTTGACTGTTCTCTGGTGAAGACTTTTCTTTGTTATGAGACGGGCGTTTAAATGAATGAACTGTAGAATGGTATAAGGACATCATCTACTCCTCCTCTGTACTGTATATAAATCATAATGCCAAAGTAATAACAAGCAAACAAAAGTGTACTTGAATAACCTAATGGCTAGGGTTTTCACCTGAGAGGGAGAAGAGAATTCTATTCCCAAGTTTACATCCCCTTTTTCCCTTACAGCTGTTTATAATGGCTCATCTGGGCTTACATTCACGTGCCTTTAAGAAATTTATGTAGAATACTATCATTTCACATACCAGAGGAGTTATGTCAGAGACCATTTAAAAGCAGCATTGATAGGAACAGTTTTCATTTGAGGCTGTATCATTACAGAGAGATTTCAGCCACAGAAGTCTGATTTCTAACCATACTAGATAAACAAGTTACTCTTACTGGGAACTTGGCGTAATACCAAGAAGTCATATGAGATGTTTTTATGGAGTCGGAGTTTATAATAAAGAATGCCTTTTCAGACAAGATCTTACAAACATGTTGAGCTTTAATGTAGCTTTTAAGTTGTGAAGAAATATAAACACATGCTTTGACTGTTCTTAAATGGAAATTCAGTGTTAACTAGAACCACAAATGGGACCATTTCTAGAGACTAACAGTCCTGTGGAATAGAAGTGTTTGAACACCTCCTTCAAATGAGACATAATGTGTCTGCTCAGCAAAATTTCTTTTTTTTAAATTGCTTTTATAGATATTTAATATAAAACAGAGCTTATCACATATTACAGTTATGATTTAGTGTTTGTTTTTATAGAATTAATGTAATGTTTCTGTCCAGAGCCAACCCTATAACATCTCAATGGTTAGAGGTAAAGCACGTTACTAAGTCACAACCAGAATAGTGCTTTTCCATTGGAGACATGATGTTAATAATTTGAGGACATGAAATAATAATCATCCATTATAAATCGCATAAATGCTGAATTATAACTCCTATTTCCATTTGTTGAAACAAACCTTATTCCCCATAAATTTGTTTTGTTGTATCTGCTTTATGGTACTACAGTGAATTTCACATATACAACTTGACAGCTTTAAGGTTATTAAAGCTTTTGCAAATGCTTGTTTTGTCAAGTTGGACGTGATCCCTTTCCAGTTTTTGCAATTATACTTTCAATACATCACATTAACAAGCAGAAAAAACCATTGCATCTAAGTCTACAAAACAGTGTTCAATAGAAAAAAACATCCTAGAGGAGTACAACCACCATTTAGAGGAATTTGATTAAAAATGAAACACTCATTATAAAGCTAGACAGTGCTCAATACTTTGTTTTATGGAATGTGGTGGTATATTGTACTGGACAAGTAATCTACAATTCATGGTACTTTCTGCTTAGAACCCTGCAATCAATAAAGGAAAAAAAAAAATCAATGTTTCTTTTAATAACTATGCAATGAATAATACTAGTGATAATACTGGAGAAGAGATTCATTCAGAATAACTTATAGAAAACTGAATTACCTTTCCTGTAGCATAGAAAATATTACAAACTGCATAAGGATGCAGTAATATATTTTGAAACATCATAGGAAATCCAGGCTATTAAACTATACTTCAAGTTCCTAACTTAATATCATATAAAAAACATGCAGTAAAGCACAGTTTTTGCATAAGCTATATTAGCTATATTTGTGACAAATCGTATTTTGAACACAGAACTGGATCAAATGGACACACTCAGAGATTCTGTTTTTATATGCCTTTCATTTTGTCCAGTGCTGAAATTTAACTGACACATAAGATGTATTTTTTCTCTTCCTTCAGACCTGTTTGAAGAATAACTTCTGATTATCTGATAACAAAAGTAAACAAGTATATAAATTTTGTCTTGAATGGGGCCTTAAATTGCTTTTCAACTCCAAGTCACACTAAGACATAAGAACATGCCCTAATGATTTTTCAATGAGTGTGATTAAGTGCTGTCTTTAAGATCTGTTTACCTACAACATTTAATAGGGCACTATAGACAGAACAGCATATCTATGCCAGTGTTAAGTTAGCTAATAATGGCTAGAACATAGAGTGTATTAGCAAAGATAAAACTACAAGATATAAGCCTGCTGCAGATTCTGCATGTATTTCCTCATTGCAAACATGAACCAAAATCCATACTGCTGTACCTGAACCACTGTAGTTATCTGTCTTAACTAGAATGCTGTGATAAACAGAGACAGTAACCCGAGCAAGCTCTCTTCAGCAAGACATCAAAGTTCTGCTAAAGTATGCAAGCAGTACCACTGAATTTTATCAGATGTTCCAGATGCTTAAATTTTATCCCACCTAGTACACTCAGGGACTCCTTTCACTTATACAAAGCTCAGTTCTGGAGAGATGACTCTTCAGAGCACTCAAGTCACCAGTCACAGTATGGTACCATGAAAATTCACAGCCCAAGAGACCAAGTTTCAGCACTACCTCTGCCAGCTCTTACATGGACAAATGCACTGAAAACTATTGTAAAAGAAGAAATATCAAATGAATAGACTGAAAACAGACTATATTTTATGAAGAAACTCTTGTACGTCCATCACTGAATCATAAAATAATATGTAGATCATAGGCATTTCAAGTAGTCTACCCTTTGTCTGCTGGCCTACACATTTCCCAGTGATTCCAAGCATTTATGGAACAGTTCCTAAAAGATCTGCCATTACAAAAATGCAATTTCCTGTCATGAACTTTCCACACTTGCTTTTACCTGGCTTCCTCTAGCACTGCTCCCATTACCCGATGTTTCTCTTCACATTTGGTATCTTCATTTACATCTGTCCCACCAAAGATGATTCCAAAAGGAATTCTGCTACCTGTAAAGCAATGATAACAACGAGAAGTTGACCAACATGTCAAGGTAATGACTAGAAGGGGATCTTAAGAGTGGAAAAGTATATTGATAATATTGTCTCACATATGTAAACAAAAGCCTTTGAAAAAGAAGCCTGGAGAAACTTGAATTTTTATGGTTTTGGCACTGAAAAAACCCCATACAATAACAATGTACTTTCACAGCATGTCAGTCTGTTGTGTAGCTATGAGATTTTGCCTTTTCCATGCTTAGTAAATCAATCAATTAGTTTCTACACTTGGCAGCCCACCAAACAGCATACATACTTTAAATGTTATTCACATTTTAATAAGATGCAGTATTGCAAAGTTTGGTCCCAGGAATCTAGCCTCAGCCACTCATTCACTGACCCCTCAAGTCAAATATATTCCAATATAGTGCTTCAGGTGACCATCCTGCAAAGCTGGTTACTGACATGATTATTTTTTTTTTTTACATATTGACTGCCAAAGCCAATTTTACTGCTACAAAAAATATAGATGGAGCCACACCATCGGAAAAGGTCAACGAATTAAATAAGGCAGTACATGTGAACCTGCAAAAAAACCATTGTTTTGCCTGATTCCATCCCAAAAGAGGAATCTATGTTTATAATTCGTTGTTCTGTGATCACCCAAGTTCTGAAAGTTGTTTTAGGATGTGTTACAGTGCTCAGAACGTCAGAGCAGAAGAAGGCATGCTGGCTGTGGGACAGTCTATGCACAAGACCTTATCAGCATTCAAATTTTAGAGTATCAACAAAAGCATAAATATCCCAGTAGTGTCAGCACTCTGGTAAAAGTCTACTTTTGATACATAGCATCAGAATAAATTAATATTTGTGTAAAGGTAAAGCCACCAAACAGGGTAGAGTACTACTTCCATGCCTGCAATGGCTGGACTTGCACGGACAAGGCCAAAGACTACTTAGATGAAAATACCAAAGCCAACAGTAGTGTAAGATTCCTTTCTAATAGTATTTCTTTTCTTGGAGTCAGGTTATTTTTACTAACTCACAAGTTACCAGTAATGTTCTCCCCTTAAACTAATCAAGATAGCAGACAATAATGTTTACTGTTGATTGTTTCAGCACTGAAAACAATTAAGTGGTCAGTTTTCCACCACATTAAGCTAACAAATAACAGACTCATGGGGGCTAATTATTACATGCAGAACATAGTTTTACATTCCAAATGGGACTGCAGTTTTGCAAAGAAATAGTCTCCAGTAAGACAGCGTACAAAACCTGTCATTAATGTGACCAATTTTGTGGATTTTGCAGATTTCTGTTAGCTGTAACAGATGAAGCCAA
>NW_010321237.1:144774-153101 GCF_000700745.2 Antrostomus carolinensis
TCCTGCTGACTGTGAACAAGAATAAGCAGTTAGGCTGTACTGCCACTACACCCTGTGTATCAAAAAAGGCAGAAAATATGCTTTGTTTTTTCCCTTTTGCTATCAGATGGAAGGGAGGAAGGATCAAGGATTCCATAGACACTGTCCTCAGCACTGGACGAGCGAGCAGGGCACTAGAGGTTACTGGGTTGATGGAGATTCTTCCTTTTGAGAGGTAACATAACTGACCTTGAATGTTCATGGTTGTGAAAACTATTGGGGACACCTTCTATAGTGACTCACAGTGTCTTAGGGGATGGGAGGGAAAATTATAGGTTAAATTCAGTGAATGCTTATAATTAAAATTCATGGTTAAAAACAAGCAAATAAGGAAATCTTAAAGCAAATCAGGAACTAAATAAATATGTTGATAAAGATAGGAAACATACGATATGTTTCACATTTCTATTTGAAAATTAAGTGAGCTGTAAGATGAGGATTTATTAGCATTGCTAATTTGTTAATTACTAAATGAAAGAACAAACAAAAAGAATGAAAGACTAATTGCCATTCTGGCTACTTAAAGACTTTACTTGGCATTTTTAGATATAATACTCTGATGTTTGTAGGTAAAGAGAATTAATAAGGTCTATCAAAGCACTACAGCACTAATCTTCAAGAGACTGACTTGTTGTAATACAAAAAAAAAATGTATATTGCCCTTCTTATAAATAAAAAAGAGTAAATAATTATTATGTCCTCTATTACTGATCATACATCCCCAATCACGCAAACAAAGTTTCCAGGATGAGGCCCAAAAGATTGGTAGTATGGTACCAATGGTAGTATGACGGTAATCACTGAATTTCTTTAAGGTATTTCTTAATACACAGAGAGTATGGAAAGATTAAATGTTACAAGCATAGGTAATGTCCTCTGAATCACTTTTTTCCCCCAAGAAGTTTACAATAACTTTGACTAGGATCATCCCAGCAATCATACTACTTCCTGTCTTGCTTTTCACAGATTTCTGTTTTCATTTTCTTTCAGTTATGGCAGATGTTTTTTGGACCAGCGTGTTTGACTTATTTAAATTACTGAGTTTTTGTAAGTCATTCAAGTATCAGGCTTTGTAGGCCACTTGGGATTTTAAAAAGCTAAGAGCAACAGAATTTGGGTAATGCTATGCAAGTCAAAACTGCAATAAAGTTTTACAGTAAACATTTTAAATCCAACCTTATTTTTTGTTCCTTAGCAAAATGAGATAGTTCTAAGACCTTCCATAAGCCTCCTCCAAAACAATTCTATGTCTTGTCACAAAAACAATCATCTCTATATTCCAACAAGAAAAGACTTAATTCATATGTTAGCTGAGATCATCTTACAGAATTATTTTTTTAATTTGTATTCTAGGATCCCCACTGAAATCAGAGCTCCACTGTAACAAAAGACACACAAGACATAATAATTCAGGCTTTCTGAAAACCCACCAGCGCAAATTGCTGGGGACTTCAGAAGTCTGAAAACTAGTACAACACAACTTATACTGACATCTGCTGAAAGTATCAAATTATGTACCTTTGTCCAAGTGAATAGATTTGTACAATACAAAAGTGAACTCAAAAATGGATACACACTTGTAATTTCAGTAGGTGACAGTGTCTGTAATTTTGAAAGCCAGTACTTCTAGTGTATCATTAATGGCAGGCTAAATTTTGTTCTACATGGCTAGACACAATAGAAAATTTTATTATTTGTCTGATAACATCCTGTCTCCTACAGTTTAGCTGGCATGAACGACGGATGTCTCAAACTCATTTCACGTCTAAAACACCCTGACTCACTTTTGAGCAGAAAAATCAAATTAGCCTCTCTGCTTTCTTCTATTTGACCTCAGCTATACTTAGCCAAGCCATTGTCTTCTGAAAGAACATATTTGCTGAAAGTATCTTAATGTTAATATAATGCTCTTAATGTAGTTAAGTACTTAATTATGAAATGCATTATGTGCTTTAAAAGTACTTTTATTTAGTTCTCTCCTCTCTGGATATGATCTCCCACAGAGAAAGATTTTCAGCATTTCTGAACATTTGCTGAAGTGAATAGACAGAATAACTACATTACATATGGGTTTACACATTTATAGCCATTTATAACTGTTGGTATTTATTCTCTTCTCTTTCAATACCTTTTTGTGAGGTATTTTTATTGCAAAATATAAAGAGGATTACCTTGCAGAAGTCTGCCTCCTTTATAAAGATGAATGGCAAGGGCTGCATCAAACTTGTCTGTGGAGGTTAGATTTGCTATTGCGGTTGGACTTTCATACATGAAAGCATCTTTAAGAACGCAGATATGACCTGCAGCATGTAGATGATTCCTTCGTTATCAGAACAAATAGAAAAAGAAAAAAAAAAATACTATTAATGTTGCAGGCATGCCAGTATATTAAATAAGCTTAATCAAAATGTTTTTCCATAATAATTTTTGCTCCAACATTCACCTTTATGCTTATTTTGTTCAAGCAACCATGGAGCTATTTACAAGTTGTTGTTTTTTTTCCTTGAAAACAGTGGTTACCTTCACCATTGTGAAGGCACAGTCACACTTCCAAGCAACATAACCTGCATCCGTTTTAAGGCACAAGCCTACAAAGTATCAACACCACCTTTGGAAATCAGCAGAAGTGACATATGATTAGGATCTTTCTTGATTGAGTTTTAGTTCAATATGCTGAAAAGATTCATTTTGAATTGAGTGTGTTAGAGCTTGGTCTTATTGATTCTCAGATCCTTGTTCTGGAGAAAGGCCACGAAGTGAAAGAAAACACAAATATATCCTGATAATCAATGCTATTAAAATACAGAACATGCAAAAAAAATGTTTGCAGGGGCAAAAAAAATGAATACATGAACAAAACTGGAGAGTTTTTTGTTTGACTGTGTGTGTAATTGCTTGTTGTCTTAGTTTACCCATTTGTAAAACAGTCACAGGATAAGTGATGCATGAGAAAAAAACTACACAAAACCTCTTTCACAGTCTTCTTTAAAAATCTCAATTGCTAAAAAAAAAAACCCAACCAAAAAATCAAACACAACAAAACCCCCCTTTTCTAGTGTCAGCTTACCCATTCATCTTTATACACAGTGGGTCCTCATATTAAAACATCGATTAAAAGACTGCCACAGTCAGGAAACTGATTGATTACAGGGAGCTTTACTTTAGGCATTTCAGTAAGCTTTGTCTTAGTCTTTCCTTTTACACCCCAGGCTCATAATCCCTCCCATTGAAACCAGAATCGGTTATCAATGTTTCCAATGATATGAGCCAAAAAAACATACATGAGAAATACATGTTTTGATAGAAACTAGCTCACTGTATCTGCTGATATGTAGTGTTTTCATTTTCAATATTATAAAAAGACCACAAGAATGTTTTCTGCTTATTACATATTGTTCCAGTTGATTTACTTCTCATAGCGTATTAGTTGTTCTGGCATTGAAAGCCTGCTAACTCAATAGCTTCTTGGATAATGTTGGCTCTTTCCTTCCCTGATCATTTTATATCTTCCCAAGGAATGTAATTTGCTGTCCTGCAGAAGTTAGTCATTACTGCAGAAATTGGTGCTAAAAATGTTGTAAAATGTCTCGAGGCCTTGAAAGGAATGTATTAGCACTATATCAGACATGGTTCCATTGGCACAACATATGGTGCTGTATTTCTTCCTTATTCTAAAAAGAAACTCATTTTACTTTTAACTTCACCGTTTGAAACAAGACCAGTAAATTATAATAAGTACTAATAAATAATAAAATGCAGCCAGATTGTAAGCTCCTTATTTACACTGTTGAGCAATTATTTACATCTGTTGTCCCACGAACTTGTACCAAGTACCTGCTTGCCTTTTGAAAAAGGCTCTCAATTTATATCTAAATAATGATGCCTAAATCTCACAGCTGTGGAAATAAAATCTCTCGGGCAAATAGTCGGGATGCTCGTGCATGCATTCCATAACTTCACAGGTGCTCATTAAATAGTCTAAAAGAATTTTTTCCCATCAGTATTCCAATTACCATAAATCACGATCATGTACAAGCAATATGTTTGCATATTACAATTAATTGGAAAATAATTCTCTTAGGACATCAGGAATCAAGAAACTCAGCTAGGAATTTCAATCTAAAGTGTCTTTTTTTTATATATATACTAGGAATTAATACTTTTCCTTTCTTCCACAGTTTCCACAGCTCCAAATCTCAAGCTGAATGATGGTTGCTTCTGCAGTAAATAGAGAGGGACTCCCTCAAGTGTTCCAAAGGCTCATAAATTGTGGATTACCTCTATTACTTCAATTTTTTTTTTCTACACATAATGACTCAGAAGCACGTAAAAAATTTGCATACATCTTAAGAAGGAAAAATTATCAAATTATTCTTAGAATAATTTGAATCCCCAGATGTAAAGAGGCCTTAATCCCATAAACATGCCATTGAGTTCAATATGATTAGTCACAGGCTTCACATTATGCATATATGGAAATATACGCGTGTAGAAGCAGGGTTACTGGGTAGCATTTAAGTACTGAAATTTACAGTGATATTTTCATATTTTTCTAAATGACTTTTCATCTTTATAATAAAAAAAAACAGACAATGATTTTCACACATATGCTGTTATCAAGGAACACGATAAGAGGGTGCTGAAAAGCTATTGCGGGAGATTTTTTTTTTTTTAAGGCTGATCTATCTATGAAGTCACAGATGTCCCTGAATCGAGCCAAGACAGCAGAGATACATTACCCATATCTTTCCTCCTCCTGGCAAATGTGTATTCACATTATTTTGCCATTTCATAAACAAATACTTTCTGAATGAAAAATAAAAATGAACACATCTCCTGCGGTCTGTGAATCTAAGACAACATTGAAAATGCTAAATCTCAAGGCTACATTTTCTCTCTATCACAGTTTTGTATGTGGCAGATAAATTTCCAAGCAAGTGTCTTAACAACCAGTGATTATTGCTTGGATCCAGAATTTGCCTTCTACTGAAACCCTCATGGAAGCCTACCTTCTCTATGTCCTGAAGTCAGTAACGGTCCTTTGAAAGGACAAAATAACTCTGCAAAGTTTAATCCTGCCTTAGAAATAGGTCTAGCCATGCAAAACATTTTGGGATGCAGCATATATCAAGTGCAGGCCATGTAAATGATCATCTCAGCTCCAAAGGTGGAGGTCGAATGCCTGCCCTGCAGCTGCCCTGGTCTGGGAAGGGCCACACAAAGAGCAGGAATTTACCAGCACCTGCGCAAATGGATGTGGGGAGGTAAAAGATCTCTTATCATCTTCCATGAAGAGATCTCCTGTTGTACAAGTGCTCTTCTGCATTATTTTAATGGCAGCAGATAGGGCAAGACTAAGTAGAAGAAAAGCTGGGGTTCAGAATTACTCCAATAAATGTCTAAGATGAAAAATAATTGTAAAGAGGAATGATAAGCATTATTGAATTTGTGGGTTTAATTCTCTCTCAGTTGATTACCTGGAGATTTACAGAATGGCTATCTCAACTGTCCCATTTCAAATAAGAACCAAAACAATCTCTCTCTCTCCAAGACATATTTACATATTGACAAAATACTTCATCTAAATCTTTCTAATTAACTAATTAATTCAAGATTTCTATTCTTCCTTACTACCAAGTAATAAAAGATGAATGAGACATTTCAAGAGGCAGAGAAGATTCATTTATTTTCTTTCCTAACACTCTCTTAGATCTCATTTCTAAGGCTGAAGAATTGCAGCCTAACCAAAGACTTTTGCCTACTGTTTTGTTCTCTATTCATTGCTCATATTTTTTAAGGTGATTAAAGATTATGCCCACCAATATGAATAAAACCTACAGCACATTCATTATATCACTTGTTTTAGCAAGCTGATTTCTAGCCAAATTAGATCCTGGTATCTTTGTCACCAGTTACTTTAAACTCAGGAAATGAGTATCTTATTTATGAAAAGATGAAGCAATCATAGGAACAGCTGTAATATCATAAACATAGTATATTAAGCCATAAAATTAATCTATGCTGGCAAGTGTCCAACCTGGAGACAACTTCATTGTTTCATTTATACTTAACCAAAAGTTGCCGTGGTTCAGTATAAAAAAAAGAATTGAACAAATAAAATCATAAGCATGTATGCAGGTACAACGGAAGCCAAATATTAACTGCAATCTATATATTTTCTGTGTGTTAACACATTTGCTACAAAAGTTACCATGTGTGCTTAACCTCAAGTATGGCAGATTAGTGCAAGAAGTGCCATGCCCAAGCCTTTGGCCATACATGTAGATTTTTTTAAATTTTTTTTTTTAATAGCAGAAAGTTTTAAGAAAACTTAGATGGAAGTATCTGTGTATGATGGTGTTAGTGATACTTGCCACTTGACTAGCCTTTTAGTCAGGAAGATGGATTTAACTGCTGGCTAATACTCTACTTTTTTTTCTGATCAGACCTTTTTTTCCTAAATGGGATCATTTTTATTATTACTATAAATAACATTTATGGTAGGTGATAAGATAGCAACATGACATAAGTTACTGCCTCTAAAATACTATTTCTGTTAGAATCCTTTATCCGCCTTTACGGTGAACATGAATTAAATAGACCTTTTACTCATTATTTTCTCTCTGTTTGAAGGTCTATGTGCATGAGAAAGCAGCATCACTTTGGATAAGGTGTGTCCATAAAGCACCTGGATGCTACAGCAAGTTGGTGTACTCTGCACAGATCACTGCAGGTGTGCTCACACAGCTGCAAATGATTGCGTTAACAAGGTAATATGCTAAACCATCTGTCAGCTGAGCTGTGGCATCTCATGAAGTCTATGCCCTTTCATACTAGAACATGTTATCTTAGGCCACCATGCATGAGCCACAGCTTGGGAAAGGCTAACAAAAATCACTGGTCACTGTGACTCACGGAAAGGCATCTTGCTAAACCATTCTGTCTCGATGCAGTACGCTCACATGATCATAGTCAATCTCTGTGTAGTTAAAAGACAATTTGAAATCATATGTGGACATTTGTTTGTCTGGCTTGTTCAGGCTTAGTTTAACTAGACATAATGCAAAACCTTTCCAATCGATCACCTCTGACTGGCTCCACAGTCTAATGTCTGACTCTCCTCAAAACTGAAAGAGATGAAGGGAAGAGAATATTTAATTTGTAAAGGTAGAAGAAATAATCTTATGGAGGAAGAATGTCTGATGTCCCCAAGAATAACTAGTTTTGTATTAACCAGTGAGAGCAAAGGTATGAGATGAAAGGAAATCCAGAATGCCACACAAACCAACACACATGAATTCTTGCGTGTACAAGTATAAAAATGTGTATTATAAACATATGTGTTTTATCTCAATTTTTTTAATAATTGCTGTTTTAAAATACAGAAAGCTTCCGCTTCCCCTGGTCTTTATGCTCCATTTGCTTTATATCACCAAAGCCTGGGTGACTGACATGAGGCAGCAGGTATGTTCTGCCACCTTCTTATACAATAGAGCCCTGAACAAATCTGAGGCTGAACTTGGTGTGACACAACTAGTGTGAAAAATTAAACCATGTCAGAGGATTATTTCTATGCATAACATAAAAAAAGTGTGATAATATGCAGATCAAGGTTGGGGAAAACTTTGTAATAGCAGGCGGCTATCCTAAGAAATTCACCCTAAGAAAAACAACTAAATGGATGACTTTTTGACAAGTAAGAAGCAACCAAGTCCTTATTTCTGGCCTCAAGACAACAAAACCATTTGGAAATTGTTTCATTTATATGTTGTTTTTTTTTTTTTTTTTAAACAAAGCTCACATTCACAGCAAAGCCCTCAGAAATGCTGTCAGCCACATCCTTTTTCCATGTCAAAGTTAAATGGGAAAATTGAGAGTATTTATGCAGTTCTGTTAGTCCAATTTCAAAGCACTACAGATTCATGTCCATAAACCTCACGGGAGCTGCACGCTGAATCCCCACAGCAAGGGCACTGCCTGGAGTAGCTCTTGCACAACTGCTGCTCTAGGACAGCTCCTGTAAGGACCCTTATTTCAGAGCTCCCGGAGCCTAATGCTCTTCGCATTGACTTTGCATCTTATTCTGGGTGTTTCCCAAAGCGGGCAGCCCGGAGGAAACCCACCGCACCCCCGACCAACACCGGCCGTGCAAGGGCTCAGGGGGCGGCTGAGGAGGGGACTCTGCTCTTGCCTTGCGAGCCTGGTGACCCTGCAGTGCGAACTGCTCCTGGGCCAGCAAACTGCCCTCAGCACAACGGCCTCTGGGGTTTTTTGGTTTGTTTTTTTTT
>NW_010321238.1:0-492 GCF_000700745.2 Antrostomus carolinensis
CACTGCCCTGAGGATCTCGAATTCCAACATGGTCACTGCAGCCAAGACTGCGCAAGAGGTTCATGTTCCCCATCAACCCTTCCTTGTTGGTGAGAACAAGGTCCAGCATGGCACCTCTCCTTGTCAGTTCCTCTACCACTTGGAGAAGGAAGTTGTCCTCCACACATTCCAGGAACCACCTGGATTGTTTGTGCCCTGCTGTGTTGTCTCTCCAACAGATGTTGGGGTGGTTGAAGTCCTCCATGAGGACCAGGGTTTGTGAACGTGAGGCTGTTCCTATCTGCCTATAGAAGGCCTCATCCACTGGGTCTCCCTGGTCTCGTGGCCAGTAGCAGACCCCCACAGTAACATCCCCTTTCCCTGCCTTCCCTTTAATCCTGACCCATAGCCTCTCAGTCAGCTCATCTGTCTCCAGGTGGAGCTCCATATACTCCAGCTGGTTGTTGACATAGAGGGCAACACCCCCTCCCCGTCTCCTCTGCCCGTCCTTCC
>NW_010321238.1:594-1425 GCF_000700745.2 Antrostomus carolinensis
TGTTTATTCCCCATGCTACGTGCATTGGCATAGAGGCATTTAAGTTGGGCCCCCAGTGGAGTTGAATCCGTCTTGTTGGCTGGAGCAGCTGGGATCCCAGTGCAGTGCTCTTCAGGCATGTAATTCTCAGATTTATTACTGGCAGTCCCAGTTATGTCCCCTTCCCCCTTCCAATCTAGTTTAAAGCTCTGTCAATGAGCCCCACTAATTCTTGTCCCAGGATCCTTGTCCCCTTCTGGGACAGGTGTGTCCCATCTTTTGTCCGTAGCCCCGGTGCCATGTAAACATCCCCATGGTCAAAGAAGCCAAAATTCTGCCTGTGGCACCAGCCTCTAAGCCATGTGTTAATTTGGTGAATCTTCCTCTTCCTGTCAGTAAACCTCCCTGCCACTGAAGGGATTGAGGAAAAAATTACCTGTGTCCCTGATCCTGCAACAAATTTCTCTAATGACCTGAAGCCCTTCTTAATCATTTTTAGGCTTTTCTCTGAAATTTCATCACTACCAGCTTGTATGACCAAAAGCGGGTAGTAATCTGAGGGCTGCATCAGGCCAGGGAGGTTCTTGCTGATATCCCTGACCCGGGCCCCAGGGAGGCAGCAGACTTCCCTGTGGGAGGGATCTGGTCGACATATGGGGTCCTCAGTTCCCCTCAGAAGGGATTCACTTACCACGAATACCTTCCTTTTTTTCTTGATTGAACTAGTCCTGAGGTGTGGGGGTGACTGGCTCACCCTGGACGTCTTTCTATCCTCACTCTCCTGGCTTTCAGTTTCCAAAGCCGCTCTCAGTTTTCAAGGTCCCATACCTGTTGTGCAGCGGTAACTGGGGG
>NW_010321239.1:0-19081 GCF_000700745.2 Antrostomus carolinensis
TGATCATCTAATCCACACTTCCTCAATTTGTCAGCAAGGATGCTGTGCAAGACAGCATCAAATGCTGTGCTGAAATCAAGATAGACCACATCACTGCTTTGCCATCATCTAGCCACCTGGTTGTAATGTCATAAAAGTCTAGAAGGTTGGTCAAGCATGACCAAGGAGTGATAGAACAAGAAGAAATGCCTCGTGTTGTGCCAGGGGAGGTTTAGATTGGACATTAGGAAAAATTTCTTCACCAAAAGAATTACCAAGCACTGGAACAGGCTGCCCAGGGAAGTAGTTGAGTGACCATCACTGGAGGTATTTAAAAGAGGTAAAGACATGGTGTTTAGGGACATGGTTTACTGGTGGGCTTGGCAGTGTTAGGTTAACGGTTGGATTCAACGATCTTAAAGGTCTTTTCCAACCTAAATGATTCTATCATTCTATTATTCCCTTGTAGTGCTACTTAGTCAGTTTGATAATCCAGTAAGATGTTTTAGATTTGTGGCTCTATATTTAAGAAGTTAAAAGAAAACTTGTATTGTAGGTTCATGAGATGTACCTTTTATTTATGGTGGATATTTCATGTAATCATACCATTCCCATCACTGGAGGTTTTGGCAGAACAGGTATTGTGAATCTCAGAATGGAATCAAAACAATGGATATTGTCTGTGTTTGTGTCTGAAAATGAAAGAAAAGAATACCATATATGCCTTTAAAATGTCTGATAAAAATGTCTAGGCTTGTCTGACTGGACTGAAATATTTTCCAGTATAAGAGCCACATAAGCAAAAATGTCGATATTGAGACTCAAGTCCTGTAAAGAACTCCCTAGAATGTGTTCCAGTGATATGATAAAGATGGACACAGGAAAAAAAGTTTGTCTCTTTTCTGAAGGAGAATATAAGAATTGGACCTCATGTACACTAAGAGAATAGGAGAGATACTTTTTATTCTTGCAAGGGTTCAGGCATTTTGATACAGCACTAGGAAGAAGATTTACATCTTAAGTAAGTCTTCTGTTTTTAAAAAAGACAAGGTTAAAACTGTACTTTTAGAAGTAAAGACTTTGTAGAATAGCTTCAGAAATTCTTAAGGTATGAGTCTTTCAAACTTTTTTTTTTCTGTTTTCTAGGACTAAGAACGACTTTCACTATTTTCACCTTTCTTTCAATAGTGAAGTGATATTTCATGATACACTGGGAAAGTTGCTGCTTTTCCCTAAAAACGAATTGAGAAACAACAAATGTCTTTCAGAAGCACCTTATCTTTCAGCAGCTATGAACATGTCTGGCTAAACAAGCATGTACAACTTGCCAAGCTATCCATGTCAGCTGTGGGATTTCTGGGAAGGTTTGTGATGCAGCAGTCAGTGTTAGTCTTGATAACCTTGGTGTCTACTTGCGATGACCAGCTGTGTTGACAATGGCTTGAGAAATGAATTCTCCGAGGGTCTGTGCAGAAATGCCATTTTTTTTACTTAAGCAGAGACCTAAGAAAATACCTAATGAGGTGTTACAGTGAGAATATTGGCTCATGTCAGGCCTTCTAAAACGGATAATCTTCATCTCTCCTTCATGTTCAAATGAATTAAGTACATAAACATGCTTTAGAAAATAAGGATGAACAGAAGTGTTGGCACCATATTGCTTGAGTTATTATCCTTCTGTCCACAAGTCTACGACTAAATTATAGAATATAACAGAACAGAATAAACTAGACTCCTTCAGTTGAAAGAGACCTACTGTGATCAACTAGTCCAACTGCCTGACCAATTCAGGGCTGACCAAAAGTTAAAGCATATTATTAAGGGCATAGTCTTAAACACTGACAGGCTTTGAACATCCACCACACCTCTAGGAAGCCTGTTCCAGGGTTTGACCCCCTCTTGGTAATACCAAGTCTGAACCTCCCCTGGCACAGCTTGAACAATTCCCAGGCATCCTCCCACTAGATTCCAGGGAGAAGAGATCAGCACCTCACTCTTCACTTCCCCTCCTTAGGAAGATGTAGAGATCTCATTATCTCATCCCTCAGCCTCCTTTTCTCCAAGGTACTTGATGCATTCAAGTACCTTCACATCCTTCTTAAATTGTGGGTGAGGCCGCACCAATGCTGAATAGAGCAGGATAATCCCCTCTTTTGTCCGGCTGGTTATGCTGTGTTTGATGCACCCCAGGCTGTGGTATGCCCTCTTGGCTGCCAGGGCACACTGCTGGCTCATACTGAGCCTGCTGTCAACCAGCATCCCCAGATAACTTTCTGCAGGACTGCTCTCCAGCCACTCCTCTCCCAGTTTATACTTGTGCCCAGCAAAATTCCATTCTAGGTGCAGAATCTGGCATTTCAACTTGTTAAATTCCATTCCATTAATCATTTCCCAATGCTCCAATCTGTCTAGATCCCACTGCAAGGCCTCTTGTCCCTCAAGAGTCAACAGCACCTCCAAGTTTGGCATCAGCAGCAAATTTGCTAATGGTGCATTCATCTCCTGCATCTAGATCAACAATAAAAATAATGAACAGAAGTGGCCCTAAAACTAAACCATGAGGAACACCACTGGGAACCAGTCACCAGCCACACATAGCCCCTTTCACTTCAACACTTTGAACCCTGCATTCAGCCAGTTCTTCACCCAGCTCACTGTGTACCTGCTTATCTCACAGTTGGACAACTTGTCCACAAGGATGCTATGAGGGACAGTATCAGAAGCCCTACTAAAATCCAGAAAAAACTACATCCATAGCCTTCCCTTCATCCACTAGGTGGATGAACTTATATCAAATTAGTTAAAACAAATCAAATATCAAACTTATATCAAATTAGTTAAACAGGACTTTTGCTTTGTGAACCCATGTTAACTGTGCCTGATGATTGCATTGTCCTTTTTCCAGGTACTGAGGTTAGACTAACAGGTCTGTAGTTCCCTGAGTCTTCCCTCACACCCTTCCAGTAAATCAGAATAATGTTGGTTAGCTTCCAGTCACCAGGGACCTCCCCAAATTCCCAAGACCTTTGGTAGATGACTGAGAAGGGTCCTACTGTAACATCCACTAGCTCCTTCAGTACTCTGGGATGAATCCCATTAGGCCCTATGGACTTGCAAACATTCAGCTGATACAGCTGGTCCCTTACAATTTCAGTGTCTACAAATGCAAAGTCACTTCTCCCACAGTTGTGGTCCTCCAACTCAGAGGACCGGGCAGCCCAAGGTTTATCAGTATTATTAAAGACTGAGGCAAAAAAAGCACTGAGCGCCTTTGCTTTTTCTTCATCCTATTGGTTTACTTTTCTCCCTTTTCCTCCATAGAGTAAAGAGAAACCTTTCTTGGCTGACACTGCAGTTATCCTTATAGTTTGGCTTGGTTTTATTCCTCCTTCACTTTCTTCTATTCCCGATTGTCGTTATGAGTCCTTGAAGTAGCATTTTTCTTGCCGACTTCCCAACAAGAATGTAGAATGCTTATGCATCAGTAAGGGACTTGCAGTGAGTTGTCCCTGCTCATCAGCTAAGTAACCAACTAGTTAGTTACTCATTCCACCACAGCAGGACTGGGAGAGAATCAGAAAAGCAAAAGCAAGAAAAACTCATAGATTTATATAAAGACAGTTTAATAAGTGAAGTTCAGGTCAGTTCCCCTGGCTATATCCCCTTCCACCCTCTTCCACATCCTCATCCTTCTCCCTGTGTGTGGCATACTGAGAAACAGAAAGAATCTTGATGCTGTTAAAGCACTGTTCAGTAGTAACCAAAACATTGGTGTGTTATCACCACTGTTTTGGTCACAAATCCACAACATAGCCCAACCATATGGGCTGCTATGAAGAAAATGAACCATCTCAGTCAGACCCAGTACAAGCTTAAAATCAATGAGGAGGATACCTTATATTACTCATTACCATAATGTAATGTATTACTAAATGTATTTTTTGTCAAATTAAAATTGAATATTAACCCATCTTTCCATAAGGAAAATAAATGGAACAAGGAGGAAATGCATTGTCTAGAGACATATGTCTTAATATAAGGTTTTCTTTCCTCTGTTTTTCCATTTATAGTTGTCTTTTGGGCAATCAAGTGGCACTCTAGCTGATTCTAGATTAGTGCTTTCTGGAATAGCATGAGTTCTAACACTCACTCTGAAAATGTATGTTTCTTGTGTGTTGCCTGAGCTTTCTAAGCCTGGTGGCTTCACACAGTATTGCATTACAGGCAGGAAAATGGCCATCACCTCCAGTGATGAGCTCTGGCTCCATTGCAAGCCTGGAATTATAAAGTTTTTTTCTTTTCTCGTCTCCTCTCCCCCTGCCACCTGCTATAATTTTTGAACCTGTTGGTTAAATTCAATTATGAGGTGAAAAATCTCAGTGTTAAGCTTATATCTACTTTTATGTGGGTAAGTGGCCAGGTAGGAGAGGGATACCCTATTAGTGCTATGAGAGTGAGATTGCAGAGTGAGCTCAATTTTTATAGATACCAATGGATTTAAGTAGGGCAGAGATGTTATGAATACTTTAAATATAGAAAAAGCTTCAATGGCTGTATTACTTACCAGAGAATTCAGCCAAGAGATGCAGGACCAAAAGAACCAGACTGGCATGATTCAGTTCTTGTAGCAATATGTTTCTTTTAAAAAGAGAAGTGTGCTGCCATTTAGATTTCCATTAGAAACATTCACTTATATTGGATAAACAAATTTTCATTCTCAGCCAAAAACCTTATAAAGTCTTCTCTACAAAAATTAGTGTTTTGAATAGAAATTTTATATTTTTTATGAAAAGCAATTTCTTGTTGGTAAGACAGGTATTCTGACTGAATTTTTATTTGAAAAAATTATGGTAAAGTCCCTCATTGCCTTCGAGTTTGAAAGCAAAAGAATAAAAATCCAAATGTTAGGAAAGCCAGAAAAGAAAAAGGAGCAGAGGATGATTAAAGAAACTGAATGGAGGTAGGAGGTGGGCATGCCAGGGTGATATAGGAAGAGCTTTCCTTCCTTCTGTACTTTGGCTTATTGTGACATGTTTTTCACTTTGAGACTTGAAGGTCTGGTCCATATTTTCTTTATTAAATGGTATGAAATAATAATTCAGCTCAACTATCAAGAAAACAAGTCAAAATTTGCAATGGGAATACTATTCCTGCTTGTCTCCTGTTGGTTACCTGCATTTACAGAAGAAACTTCAACCACTTAAGTAGGTTGCACAGTGTGACTGCAATCAAACTGCAAACTGCCCAAACAATTTATATGGAGAATACACACTAATAAAATGTCTTTGTGCATAGACAATGAAAGCAGACTTTCTTTCATGAGATAAATATCATGCTGCAGACCAAATTCTTTTAGAGATAGAAGCCAAATTTGAGAAGCATATTCATGGCCAGATTTGTTTGTTTTTTTTTTTTTTTTTTTGTTTAGTCAAAAGTGGTTCATTTGTCCCTTATATGTTTATAGATAGAGTAAGATGACAGATCCTCTTTCACCTTGTAATGCTTCCCTGGCTGAAATGAGAGAATATGTTCCTTACAGTCGCCTGTGTCTTCCCATTTGATGCTTATATAAGGTTGTTCAGATTTCAAGAGCACACTATTTGTGATGCTTTCTGTTTTTCCATGGGAATTGCCACCTGCTAAGGAATCTTGGCTGAGAAAGCACCCATAATCAGTCAGACTCTTCATCTTTACAGTCTTGGTCTAACCATGATACTTCAAGGTGTGCAGTTTCTAAAAGCTCAGACCCAGATCTGTGATCTGTCTCATGCATTTTTGCTTCTTACATATCTATGAACTTACATTGAGTGAACTTGCTTCTAGGGAGGCTTGCTGAAATGGAAACTTATATAACAACTGGTTCCTAGAGGAACCACCTGCTCATACTGTGTACTGGTCTTAAATGTCGTGTAGTGAGAACAACCCAAGAAGCACAATGAATTCTTCTCTTTGCCATCACATTTCCAGAGCTGTACAATTACTCTGAGATCACTGCATTTTACACGGTTGCCAATGTAGTGCACAAGCTAAACACATACTTCTGGGCTATATGATATATTTAGTTCAGAGATGTGGACAAAAGAGTGGGCCTTAGAGTAGAACTAACAGGGTTTTTAAAGAAATTGAGAAATGAAGCATTGTAATTAACACCTGTCTTTTGGGTTATTTTTCCTGTGTTGCTAATGAGATGAAAGGCAATCAGAGGGCAGAATGACAACAGACATCTTTGAACTTAACACCTTGCAAGTAATACTAACTCTTTCTCCCCAGAAGAAATTCTACATTTCTACTATTTAGACCATCAGATGATGTGACAGTTGTTTTAGAGACATTCTTCCGTGGCAAAACTTGCAAGTAATATTTAAAACTAAAAACATGTTGAAGGCTAGAGATTTTAAGGAGCTTTACACTGGTGTACTGTAGAAAAGGAACCTGTGTGAAAGTTGGATTTGGCATATTTTTTATTGACTATTCAACAAAAGGAACTCAAAGCAAGAATTACAAGGGGAAAACTGATAGGTACATGACTAATGTTGTTTCCTGACTTTGATGCTCAATTCCACACAAACTTCTGGAACTGAAATATAGACATTTCACATTATCTTGGTCCTGCGATATTCTGTGTCCCATATGAATTACTTCAGTCTACAAAGAGGTGGACAAAAGCAGATCTGGACATACATCAGTTGCTAACAACATAAAATGTTCAGTGCCAGCAAAGCTACTGATAGCTTGGAAAAAAGACAAAATAACCAGACCAGTAACCTTAATGGCCAGGGAAAGTCATAATCTTTTTTTTTTTTTTTTTTTTTTTTTTTTAACCCCTGAGATTATTTTCTGAAATAAACAGATTTGCTACTGAAAAAAGCCTGGGCCAGTCTGCCCAGTGAGCCTCTATCCTCAGTTCATTGAGGGGGAGGGCTCTATCTCACACATCACCTCTGACACTTCAATAGTATTGCTATATTTATGCTTCCCAGGAGCTGGGATTGATTTCAAAGCATATCACATCTACAGTTAGCAACTGAAATACAGAAGGCCAGGAGCCCAATATGCTGGTTCTTCAGGAAACTGATCTTTCTCTCAGGGTCTGGATTAAGCCCTTTCCTCTTATGCTACTGCTATCTGTTGGAGAGATGTCCCCAGCTATATACATATGACTATGGTCCTCCAATGGCTCATTAACTGAAACGTGAATCTTGAAGGCTGGTCCTTTCTTGTAGTGAAAGGGTAAACAGCTATAGAATCTCTTCCCAGTTTCATGAGAAAACATCTTCTGGCTTTCTTGAGGTGTCCTTTTAGTTGCCTTATCTTGCCATTAATTTACTGTT
Source organism: Antrostomus carolinensis (assembly GCF_000700745.2). Lineage (NCBI taxonomy): Eukaryota > Metazoa > Chordata > Aves > Caprimulgiformes > Caprimulgidae > Antrostomus > Antrostomus carolinensis. The sequence continues at coordinate 7,311 of NW_010321239.1, forward strand.
GAGGATGAAGGACATAGTTGTGTGGTTATTTATTTATTTATTTATTCTTCTGGCAAGCAGGCTGTGGGTTATCTGGAACACAGATCCCACTATGACAGCCATTTTTAATTTCACTGATTGAGCAATATCTCCTCTTTGACACTTTTCTGTTTGAAAAATATGATGCAGTATGATTGAGGAGGCAACATAATTAGCAATGGCACAGCAAGGATCACTAGATTTTTTCAGCTTTACACAAACTCAGCGCTCCCATTTTATGACCTATGCATTTTTCCTCACTTATTCAGTCACATTGGAATAAAGTGTCCAGGTGTAAAAAGTTAAAATTTTTTTTTGTTTTCATACTGTTGGGTTTTAAAACGATCTCAGTAACCACTTAAGTGGTGAGTGTCTAATATGTTGCTTTGTTTTTCTCAAAGCTTAGGATTTCTAAATAGTGGAATGCCGCATTTTTTTTTTTTTTCCCTAGATGTTTCTGTAGTATGACAGTCTCTTTTGTGTTAGAGGACGGAAAAAAAATTAATTTCAAACCATTCCATGCTAGAAAACTTGGCCAATAAAATAAAACTTGAAAGAAAGGATAAGTTACTCTAGCCACTGAAGGTCACAGAGGAATAAGGGAGTAAGTATCTTTTCACTGATGACCTCCTGACTAGGTGTTTCATTCTTCAGGCTGCAATGTTGTTCTTCTGATAGAAAGATACCTACAGCTACTGCTCAAAACCATGTCTCTCAGATATTGATGAACAGGGGCACTTTGGGATGAATGTATAATAAACCCAAGAAACTTATTAGAACAGAACCATTTTAGAGTCTGATTAATCTAGGTAAATATTGAAGTAAGGGGAGGATGCTGAAGGGGACTAATCCATTTCAGTGAATATACAAGACGATATTGCTGAAGTTGATAAAGATGGGTCTATATTTAAAGAGATCAGGATTCAGAACACGTTTTGTGACTTATTATGCAGAGAAAATTATTACTTCCCATTAAAGAATTACCTTTCGCACAAAATGGAGAAGTTGATTAGTGCACCTCAGAGCGGCCAGCTTCTAAAATTATAAAATTAAAGAATGTATGAAATATTTAATTTCATACATAAATATCTGTGAATAGAAATTAATTACTGCATGCAATAAAAGTCATTTATTGCACACAGAAGATCAAATATTAAACATGTGCTGAAGTAAAAATGCGAGTATTTTCATAGCTTGTGTGTAATTGGTTTGAATTTCTGTTGAAGATATTTGTTACCATACAAAAAACATATATCAAAATCAGTAATAAGATAAACTCTCTATATATTTTCAGTATCTGTGGAAGGTTAATAAAGGAAATCTTTGTTCCTGGAGAGGATCACCTGTAAGTGCAGTTGCTCTCAGATATCATTGGGACTGCAAAAATAAATGAAATAAAACGTGCTTAAGAGTTTGCAGGACTGTAGCCTATGCATCCATCATAATGAATTTCATGTTCTTGACTGTGAGAATAAGTACAGCATCTGCAGCTTTCGCAACTCTCCCATATAAATGGCACTCTCATATTTTGATTTTTCATGCATCAATCCACTCGTCTGGCAAACATGTAGTTGATAACTCCATGACTTACGCTAATCTTTCAGCCAAATCCTGTTGCTTGTACTGGATTTACTAGCTTTGTTGTGCATCACCTCATCTCCCAGTCTTCCTCTACTATGTGAAAACTTAGAAGTTTTCAAGCAGCATATGTAGCTAGTTCTGCTTACAATTCCAACTGTGCAGGTTAAATATTATGTAGGTTGAAATGTGAAGGAATAAGGTAGCAATCTTTTAAATAGCTTGAGATAGGAAGTGCTAGCTGCTGTGTCCTGTGAAATTTTGAGAGGGATTGGTAGGAACACCATGTCCATATGTATTTAATTAACAATGTTATTTGGGATTCATCTGCACTAGTGTCATTCTTTTATTGCGTTTAACAAAACAACAACCAGAGGTGAAAACAGATGCAGTGGTCTTATGAAAAAAGAATTACTGACTGTGGCTAGTAGTCATGCAAGGAAATTGCTCATTTTTGAGAAAAATAGGATTACAAAATGTCTGACTACTTGGGGAAAATTGACTTGCTGGTGGATCCATCCTCTACTGAAGTAAATAATGCAGTAAGGCTTTGAATGCTCTTAATCATAAACAGTGTAAGTAATAAGAAGGGTTGGTGTTTTATTGATTGGGGTGCATAGCAAAAATTTGTAACTTAACAGCTGCTCTTAAGCTCAAAGAGAAAACATTTACTGAAATTGTAGAGACTGCATTTCCTCTGCTCTGCTGCCCAAAGCCTTCGAGGTCCACTGTTACAAATGAAATCCAGAAAAATAAATGCTTTCTACATGTCTTTTATTTAAGAAAGCTAATAAAGCATTGCCAATATGGATGATGTTTGAATAAATTGACAAGTTCATCATTACTCTCTGTAATCTAGAATAGATAAAATATTTGCCTTATTGGCTGCTGGCAAGTATATCCTGAAAGTTACCTAATTAAACCCTATCTGAAAATCAGTCACTGTCTTTGATGGACTTTTGGCTGTAGTTACAAGTTGGCATTTGAGCTCTTCTATGCAATTCTTGCTTGAATGAACAGCAAAGCAAATATCACAGGATGCTAATAACCTGTGTTAACATGATGCTCTGTAATTGGAAGCTAGCAGCAAAAACACCTGAAGAAGCAACGGAAGTTATTTACAAGTTCTAGGCACAAAGCAAATGAGACCAAATTGGCATTTTTCTGTGGTTCAGTTGTATTCTGTGGCAGTGCCATGTTCAAAGGTAACTTCAACAAGTCTTGCCATTTAAACAAACTTTCTGACATCTTGTTCACAACATATATCACAAGTGTGATTTTTTTTTTTTTTCCCTAAGGATGGTTAATTATCATCCTGATAAACAACTTAACAGCGTTACATTCTACAAACAAGCTGCCATGGCAGAGACTGTTGTTCTGTATTCCTGGGCTTCTACTGAGGCGAATAAATTCAGAATACTTTGATGGTTGACTTTCCTATAGGAGGTGGCTCACAATGCTTCTCATACACAGTAAAAGTAATCAATATATGAAATGGATGCTCATACTGAAAGTCCTATGGACTTTGCTTTCCAAATTTCTTGTGTCCCCAGAGCACCACTGTGCTCCAAACCGTGGACAAGTTCTGAGGCTAATTTTCAAGGAAAATTTCTCCACTGTCTCTGACTACAGTTTGTGAATTTTTATTCTGAATCCTTAATGCAAAGAGGGGAGAGTCAGTATTGATTGTTGCCTCCTTGCAGGGATGGGAAGATTTTTCGGGTACGCCTTGTGATAGTAAAAAATCAGAGTGCCAGCTAACAAGAAAATATATGGTCTGAGTTACACCTGTGGCAGCCAAAGACAACTGATATTTTTTACTTGAAGATGACTTGGGACTTGTTAACCCACAGGTACGGTGGTGTTCATTAAGGTTGACAGCAAACTTTACACATGTTTAAAAAGACTCCATTGTTTTTCTGGGAATGATGGTGTACCCTGTGGCAATGAATATTAAAGAGACTCCTTTGAAGTATTTAAAAACCATAATTTTTAATTGCAGTTACTGTTCATTCTAAATACCTTACAGAATTGTATTTGAATTCAGGTAACTCATTACAAACCGTGGTGGTGCAAGACCTGTTTTCCTGTACTGATAAAGTAGAAATGCAACTTGATTCCCATCTGTGGAGGTATCACTCTTTACTGAAAGAAATGCTGTCAAATTTATCGGTTAAATGTCATATTGCTATAAATGGTGGAAAGATATATTGAAGCAATCAGTAATTTTTTGCTGTATTATTGGCAAAAATACCCTACAATATGATGCAAACTTATTAGACTATGCAAATTTAATACCAGCAGTGATAGTACAGCATATTTTTTGAGGTTCTGACGTACGTGTTAAAATGTATTCACTTAAAGGCTTTATTATAAAATAATGTGAGGAAGAAGACTTGATTAAAACTGAAGTTGGAGTGAGATAGGAAATGGGTTTGCACTCTGGAATGTGTGTCTGACGGAGGGAACCAGTAACTGACAAAACACCGTCTTTTCCTGGAGTGCCAGCAGTTTGAGAATTAGCATGGTTACCTACTTGCCTTGTAGGAGATTTGATTTCAGACCACAAGTTGCCCAGACAAACCAAATGCCCAAACCCCCTGTTTTACAACTCATTACTGTAATCCCTGGCTAGCCTTGCGTTGATGTTTTCCTGTGACTTTAAACTCCAAGTTCCATCTTAGAGTTGAGAATTCATTTCAACCTAAATTTTTATCAAAGTGGTAGACTTCTACTGTTGCTTTTAACAATAAGCATTTTTTTTCACTCAATAAGCTAATTTATCTAATTTTGTCAAGTGGAAAAAGACCAGAGATGGCAGAAGCTAGTTTTTAAATCTCAATTATTCCATTTTTTCCTCTCAAATTTTTGTTGGTTAAGTTTTTCAAGGACTGAAACACCATGCAACCTTATCTCCACTTTTACTCATTTTGGATCCATTGATAGCCCTGTCCTGCCTTGACTGTTACTCTTCCAGTGAGCTGGTAGCTTTGGGAAGGGGTTTTCTTTTAAACTACACTTAATAAAAAAACTAACTTCAGAAACCAGGTTATTAAACCTGCTTGTTAAAAACATTACAGCATTCTTGGCACATGGGGGAGAGAGGACGTGTAGTAAATAAATGCACTCTGATGGGTAGACAGTTGAGCTTTATGAGGCGTTGTATGTGTGGCTTAATTTCATGGAATGAAATGCCTTAAGTACTGTACAGAGTAGAGCCAGATTCTGGATTTTGGTGGTAGTTGTTTTTCTTCTTTGCCCCTTCAAAAGGTCCTGATAAACCCTGGTATAACAGTCCTAGAAATGCCATAGGTCAATAGCTTTGGCAACTGAAGTCTTTTGGGCCCTTTCTAGTGGCAATTCATGCAGGATGGCCCACACAGGGCTGGATTAGTGGCACAAGCACAATTGTTATGCTAAAGAGAGAGGTACAGACCTGTCCTGGGTGAGAGGTGTCACATTCAATGTAAAACCATAGTGCAGTTGTTTTTAGCCAGAAGGATGGCATAGAGCTATGCTACAAAGCACGATGTTGACCTAAATCAAACTCACTGTCAGGGTTGTGAGTGAGGATATGGCCATGCTGGCCTTCCTGATGGTGTAATGCAAATATGACCACTGTGTAGAGGGAAAAAAATTGTGTCTGGCATTAAAATGTGAAGGATTTTAGTAACAACATTGATCTTGGGGGATTGAGCAATTGGGACGAGAATGATGGAGATCTATTCTGCTATGAAAGGACTCAATATAGATCCAGCATCTGTTTGTTTAGTTGCTTTGGGAAGTGTACAAGCACAGAACAGTAGAAATCCATGTGGTTCCAGATTTTTTCAAGTCAGGATACTGGTTTTGGACTTTGAAGCTGAGTATCTCAGAGACATTGAGAGGACTCAAAAGTACTGGTAAATGCTGCAAGGTTCTCTGATGCAGTAAGTGCCACTGGGATAATACAAGCTTTTTAAAAAAAGATTGTTTTATAAGAGACACTTGCTGACATGCAGAAATAACTTCAAAGGGCACTGAAGCAGCAACATATGTTCTGAGTACTCATACTCTCCATGGAAGTGCAAAGCCACTGACCTCCTGGAAATGGATTTTGATCCTTCCTTTGGCCTCAGCTTTGTCTGCTATCATCTGGAAAGGCTTTCAGAGCAAGGCAGCTAAAAGGACTGTTCCAGAAGCATTGGAAAGGTTTGTGCTTACACAGTGTTTCATATGATAGGGAAAAAACTGTGCATACAATTATGTTTTCATATCTGCTAACAGCCCTCTGATCTAACACTATCCATTTCTCTGAATCTGGAAATTATGATCTTTGTCATGTCTTATTAGAGTGCATGAAATTATGTTTGCAGACACTTATGCACAGTATAATTGCATTCTGCTAGTAAGATCTAATGCATAACAGATTCCCTTTCACACCCTCCTTTTATTTTTCCTGTGAAATGGCCTCACCAAAGGTTCCAAAGCAAAGAGAATCTCAGCCCATTTCAAGTCCAGTTGTCTGCTTCTGAAACCTGGAAATTAGCAGCCGTGCACGATCTAATTAGCTTCCTGTCAATGCTACCTAGCAGCAGCTTGTTCAGTATTTGTGATTAATCAAAACCAACATGTAAAGCAAAGCTTAGTGAGGGATGATTTAATTCACCTCTTTCTTGCAATGAGCTGCCCTGCAGTGTCCAGTGCATCCCAAATGTAAGAATGTAAGCTAGCACAAAAGAAAAATACTGTGTAAATTCTTGGGATGGGTCCCATGTTAATATTGAAAACCTTTCTGGTCAGTGACGGCTGCTCTGTGTGGAATCTAAATGTGTAGCAGTACTGAGAAAGAGAGGACAACATGGTGAAGCCCACATTAGATCCTCTTGTGGTTTCCTAAATGGATATGAACAATATGGATTTCTTCATGTTTTCTCCTTTCATCCTGCAGACTATTTTTTTGGAAACTCGGAAGAGTTCTGGAAGTTTGGTCTGACAGATTTGAATTGAATTAATTTTTAATTGGGCCTGCAAAATGCCTAAGGAAGGGTTAAATGAAGGGCTAAAGCCTTACTTCACAGATAATAAAAGTGTAAGTAATCTATGACACATGTAATCTCAGACATTCCTGAAGAAACCAGTGTGGTGTTCTACTGAAATTTTAAAATAATAAATTACTTCAGTATTAATGGACAAGATTTAAAAAATAATAAATTTAAGCTTGAGGTGGGAAGGGAATTAGAACAGGTGCTCTGGCCTTCATGGTCATTGCTATTTTATTTTCATCCAACATTCTGCATAGAAATGATTGCTTGAAATATGGGCAGCATTGTCTCTGAAGGCAGCTCTGCATTTCTGTTCTTGAATCTGTGGTATGACTTGAGGTACCTACAACTAGAGCTAAAAGGCAGCGTTGCATATTAATGGGTTGAGAGTATACTCTTCATGGTTACAGTGGAAGTGTAGAGAAATCAAAATTTTATTTTACCTTCTATTACTTCGGCCTGTTTACAGTTACTTGATAGCTTTTCCTTTTTACAATTGCATATCAGAGTATAAGTGCAGTGGGGTTCACTTGCTTCCACTTCCCTGGTTCAGGATGACTACCTTCACTGCAGGCTTTGGAGGTATGGTAGGAACTCAGGCTGTGTGTACTGAATCAGTTACATTGCTGATAAATAGTATAATGCATTATGACATCACTCTGTACTTTACTAGATGCACATAGTATCAGTAATGACCTCATGCATAAGTTTGTCCTGGAATCTGCATGTGAAATTGGACTAAAATTTAGAGATTAATTTTGCTTTCTCTACCTTCCTAATTCAGAGAGATGTGCCTTCATAAAGAATGAGCAATCTTTTGAAGTAGCATTTTGAATTTTCAAATATGTTATACTTCTGAAGGAGAGGGAAGGACATTGAAAAAGATCACATCAAAATAACACAATCTATCACAGAAGCTGCCACATACAATCATCAATCTTATCAGAAACTTGCAATTCCTGCACTACTAGTTAAACACTGACTCCAAAGTTAGCAAATAATGCTTCAGAACATTTTCTGAACTTTTCAACATGCAGACTGTGTCTGAATTGTTCAGTAGTTCATTGTTCAATATTTAGGTTCCTTGCTTTGTTGTTTGCTGTTTTTTCTTTCTCCAAGAGTAAGATTTAAAGCATTCTCCTTTTTCAAAGATAAAAAACTTCGCACAACACAGTGAAGGCATGGAACCTGGAGTCCTTTGCTCGATTGTTAAATATGCATTAAAATTAATAAAAGATTAAGTATTTGCACGCCTGAGCCTCACATAATTACCGCCTGTGTTTTTTACCCTTATGACAGCTCCTTAGAGGATTAAAATTTGTTTTTATTAGAAATTGTGGCATTATCTATCAATTACGGCAAATGTCAGAGTCTCAGGTTGGAGTTCAGGCTTTGGATGGAATCGCAATGCAATTTCAATTCATTACTCACATCTGAGTTTCTGGTCAGCTGTCACATAGCATAAGTGTAATATTAAGCACTGAAGGCAATATGAACATTGGAGCTTCTCCTGAGCCTGGGTTGCTATGTCGCCCAATCTGTTGCAGAGCAAGGATCATGTTTTTCTTCCAGATGACCTGTCGTGATTTGTGCAAGATATAAGAGCATTTACTTTATGACTGTCTCAACTCCACATTCCTAAAATAACCTTGAAAAATAACCTGTATCTGTCTTGTTTATGTTGGTGTAAATTAAGGGACATGATATTAAAACAGGTGAAATGAGAATCTGGCCCTTGGCATGATGTAAAATCTTACAGCTTTCTCATGAGATGTGTGAGTTGTTACAAAGATTGTCCTTCAGAGCCTGGCCCGACCTTTTCCTTCAGAAATGCTTATGCAACTTATCACTTAAATACTAAATTATAGCTACAGCTAAATTGTGCACAGAGCTATTAATTTGGCTGAATGTCTAGTTGACATCAATAAACCTAGTTGACATTATGAGACCCTAATAATAGTCCTTGTTGATGGGTTGCAACAGAAAAGTTCATGAGCTCCTTAATTAGTAGTAAGTCAGTTAAAAAATAAAGCCAAGTAGACTAGATTCTGTTCTGCTCAGGTTGTTGCTTGTGTGCTGCCCACTGTAAGACTATTCATTGTAAAAGGAAAGAAGACAGGGTTCAAACTCAATTTTTCAAGCCAATGTTTATTACTGTGGAAGTGTCCATATGCCTGTTTTCAAAATACCTTTCTCTGAAGGGGTGTCTTGACTCACTTCCTTCATCAATGAGAATAGTAACTGTATTTTGGTGCTAGGATTTGTTAGGCAAATAAATGTATTTAAAATATTTGATTTGCATGAGAAGTTTCATGTTTTAAGACTCTTTTCTGAAAACACCTCCTTATACTTCTCTGCAGCCTGGCTCTGTCCCAAACCCTACACCTTTCTCTTTTCCCTCTAAATCTCTTTCTGCCAGGTCTGATATAAACTTTAAATCATCTTAGACAAACCTCAGTCAGTTGTGCTTTGCTCTATTTCTCATGACACCACAGCTGCCCCATCCCCCTGGCATTTTGTGCAATGACCCTGAATACTATATTGTTCAAGAAAGAGCTGAAAAAATTCCCACATTGGTCTGTCCCTAATGGAATCACTCCATGCTCTCCATGACCACTTTACCCCTAGTTCTTTTCCTGACCTTAATGTATCCTGCAGAGAGGCAACTGATATTTTCATCAAGAAAAGTTCTATAGTACTCTGGTTTGTGAAAGCATCTGAATGCCAACAGTTGATACTGAGACTTAACTTTTTTCTGTTGGGAAACTATGAGGAAGCAAAACTTCTCATGCTTAGGAATGCAAAAATAACTAGAATTACTGGAGCAAGAACTGTGGAAAGCTTGCATGTTACTCCATCTCATGATGGGTAGTTTGATAGCTTTCACTATAGAAATTTGCTTGAAGGAGGAAGACATAATGAAATACTAAATAGAGTAATCTTCACTACATGAATGAATGCCAATAGGAGATCTAGGCACCTATATTTTAAGGGTGGTCCAACCAGGAAGATCTCCTGAAAGCTAAGAAAACTGATGGAACAAATTTCCCCTTGGAGATTGTGGAGTCTACATCCTTGGAGAGAGTCAAAAACCATCTGGACACAATCCTGAGCAACTGGCTTTATGTGGCCCTGCTTGAGCAGGGGGGTTGGACCAGATGACCTCCAGAGGTCTGTTCCAACCCTAACCACTCTGTGATTCTGTGATAAATTACCTTTATATCAGTGTGGAGAAGGCCAGGGGATCACTGTTAGAATTACAGTTAGAAATATGGCAATGAGTGATACACAGTGCAACTGCTCACCACCAACTGACCAAGCCCAGCCTGTTCCCAGATAATGATCCCAGAGGAGCAACAATCTGGAACTGAAACCGCAATCCCAGAAGAGCGAGAGCCCAAGCAAAGTCAGAGAGAGCAAAAGAGTAAGAGACCCTCACTAATATAGTGGGCAAGACGTGATATGATATGGAATATCCCATTGGCATATCCAAATGCCAATTTAGCTTATTAATTTAAATATTCCTCACCCCTTAGACCTTGCACTTGTAGACTAACAAAACATGAAGTCCTTCACTTCCAGAGACAAAAATGCAAACACTGGTATGTTGTCAGTGTTTCTCTCATAACAAGTCCCAGGCTGAAAAGCAAAACACAGCACTATTCTAACTACTGAAAAAGAAACGCAGCTCTGTTCCAGCTAAAAACCAGGATAAGTGCTCAGAGACAGAAATAAACTTCTGAATATATTTATATAAAATGCATATTTATATACGCAGGCTCAGCTAAAGCCATATATGTTTCTTTCCCTCTGTCATTATTCAATATTGAGATAAATGAGTAAAAGTTTCACATGATCCTAAGTTTAAATATCTGAATAGTTATTTTATAAATGCTCTTAAATCAGCTCAGTGATTTTAGATGCCCAAGTGCAGCTTTGGCAGCCTGACCTCAAGGGTTTTGGTTTTATTTTTGAAGGTGCAGGTTTTAGACTTTTGAAAATGTTGTTTCTCCATGTACACTTCTTTCCTTTAACTGTCAAATAAAAAGTCTTTATTCTGTCATCACTACAAAGACAACTAAAAACACTACAGAAAACAACACTCTGTTCTTTCTGGAATATTAAGAAAGTAGTGGGCTAGGCTCTCATTCCAGAATCTCTTTTGTTCTTGGCAACAGTGTATACACTACTGGTTGGAAAAAGAATACTACAGGAGGCAAAATAGATGAGGTCATTGCAGGATTTTTGGTCATTTGAGGTTTTGTTTGGTTTAGTTCTTTTTCCTCCAGAAAAAAATGGACTGGTAGTCACAAAAGTAGTGGTATGAGCTGCCATCTGAATTTGTGGGAAAGAAATGTTGGGCAACAGTTGTGTCAGTTTTCAGTTTTCTGCCTAGAAGAACACATTTGAAAATATTCACTGCTACTGGAGAAGAAACATATCTAGTTGGTCTTTATTGCAGTTTTTCACATTTCTGTGCAACTAAGACAAAGTAATCACACTAAACTGCAGATTGCAGTTTTACTTTGATATTTTTGAGTCTTCTTCTTTGACAGCAGACACAGAGTCAAATGCCAAGCCTGGCTTTGACTGACACAAGATGCTGTCTGGCAATATCATAGAGTCTGATTACATTTGTTGGATTTGTTCTGATGGAAGTGCAGATACCTGAGACTAAAAATAAAAACACGGCTCTGTCGTGGCCTCCAGGCTTCTCAGTTCACTTCACTGAGAAACAGAATATGAAATTTTTAGTTGTAGAAGGTTGGACCAGGTCCCATTCTGTTACTCTGTGTGGTTGTTGGCATGATAACATGTCATGGCATGTTGCCACAGCATGCAGTGAGATACCTGCCTCTTTCTCTCGTAAGCCTATAAATGCCTTACAATGAGAAATTTCTAGATCTATCCCTCTGTTTCTTTTATTCTTTGGAAACATTACCTCCTTCAGCAAAGTAACTAATTTAGACAAAAAAGCTGATAGGACTGTGAATGTATGAGAATATACATATATATATGTGGATGTGTGAGTATATACAGGTGAATGTATGTACTCTCATTTTAAGTAGATTGACGTTTTCTGATCTGGCTTTTTCTCTGACCCATGCACGTTATAGTCAAGAGTATCACAGAATCACAGAATCACAGAAT
>NW_010321240.1:0-7878 GCF_000700745.2 Antrostomus carolinensis
ACTGGAACAGGCTGCCCAGGGAGGTTGTGTCCTTCTCTGGAGACATGCCTGGACACGTTCCTGTGTGACCTATTGTAGGTGATCCTGCTCCGGCAGGGGGATTGGACTAGATGATCTTTTGAGGTCCCTTCCAATCCCCAACATTCTGTGATTCTGTGTGATAATTTGCCTTTGCATAGCTTAGGCTATACATACCCTACAGGGGGAACATGAACCTGGATCTGGGAATGTATTGAGCTCCTGAGGACAGTGTAGATGTAACTTCTTACTTCTTTCTGAGTGCAGATTCTCATCAAAACAAAACACAACCTCATATGTACTAGACAAGTGGCCAAGATAAGCCCACAGATCTCTGCTCTTTTTCTTTGCACATTCCTTAATGCCTGTAACTCAGATGACTCAGTTTAATGGACTTTTGGAGTGATTTTGTAATAGCCATAATACTTCACATCACATAGCCTGCATTAAAACTGAATAATGTTTACACTATTGCAATTATTCCAGACTAAAAAATAGGTATATTGAAAAAGAAAGGAATTTTTTAAACAGTGCTGCTATTCAGCCTAATCTAGTGCTATAATTCCATCATTTATGTGCCAATTTCCCACCAAACCAGAACTAATCAGCAAGCATTTTATACTTTTTGTATTATCATGTATGGTGTGTTTTGAGTCTGAGAGAAGAGAAGGGAATTGAATATTTGTAGCATAAAAATTTTACATTAGTTTTTTGTTCTCACCACTATTGTTCCAAGAGTGCAGACATACTTGTGTATCAAGAAATACTTCAAAACATTCACCTGATAATGTGAAAATGGGGCTTGAATATGTGATGGACTCACAGGCTTCTTCACTGCAGAAAATGTTGTCAGTGAAACTGCAGCACCACCTCTGAGTTATTCTGTGATTTTTCTTAGGAAAAAGTTTGTGCAGACAGTGAAGTTATCATAACCAGTATGTGCTGCATCATCCTTCTACTCCCAAATGTTACAGGAACAAAACAAACACAATAAAAACACCAGCACAACCTTCACAGGACAGAATAGGAACAAATACTCTCCCTTAAACTCATTTACTTGTATCCAAACTGAGAAGAGAACATGCAAGTTAGTGATAAAATGACATGCAAAGCCAGCTGGCCTTAGAAATGTCATTGCTGATAAGTAATGGTAAGCCTTGCAGCTATCCACCCCTAGTGTAACTGGATAGATTCTGAGGTTCTCATTTGGTCCTTTAATGAGACAAAGGTACCATGGAAGAAAAGGGTATTTATTAACTTTTCATGCTATATTTTGAGAACAGAGAAGCTGTAAGATTTAACCTTAAGATGTATAAACTGGAGAAACGATTGACCCTTGTGTGAACTAAAACATCTAAGAAAGCATGACAACAGAGCACTGATTTTATAACTGGTACCGCACTTTACTGACAATGCCTACAAGCACCTATATCTGGCTTCCTTTTGCTAATTGATTTCTGTGCTTCACCTCTGACTGTTACAGTAAAAACAGCCCAATAAAGGGAGCAAGTAGATGCTGGGATTTGATGGGCTTCTCCTCCATGAGCAACTGGGAGGCCAGGGCCACGCCACCCAGTCACTTGCAGCTCTTGGAACTTACCTGGAGTTTTTAATGGAAAAAATACCTAGCCAACCTAAAGAAAACTTCTAAGGTAAATGCTCAGTATTTGACAGTAATGTTGTCAGCTGGCATCAGTGGGATACCTGGTCACAACTAAGGACAAGGTAAGGGAAAGATTTCTCACTTGCTTCTTGACTGGGGCTTAGATGAGGTTTTGCAGATCCCACTGGACTAAGGGGTCTCCCTACTGTGGTGTAGGTAATTTACTGTAGAGAATTCACTATAGCAGAGAGACAGAAGAAGAAATTAACTCTGAAATTGTGAGGGTTAGGACAGTACCTCAGCAGATACAGAGGTACAACTCCATGCACCAGCTTAGACAGAGGAGGGGCATTGAACACCGCTCTCTTGCACAACACTGCTTTCTCAAGTAGCTGCCTCAGCTAACAGGGTGTTGGCAGCTTTCATTTTTTCCCCATATATTTTCACAACAACATTCAGGAAATCTAGTTTTCTGGGTAATGTAGATGGTCCCCAAAGGAAAAAAAATCTTTATTATTTTTTAAAACCTGAATTTCTCTTTTCCAGCAGCAGGTCTTATTCTTCTTCCCTGCACTTATTCATAAACACAAATCAGAGGTCATGCCAACTAAAAGATCCACACAAAGAAACAAACCTTCAGAAAGTTCTGGGTATTTACAGAGGTCTTAGTTTTTCTTGTCTAGCTAGAAGCTCAGCCCTCATGGTAGTATCACCCTGTAGTAAAGCACAGTATTAGGGACACTGTGTGGTGATAAATCAGTAGAATTACTAAAATCTCCGTCCCTCAAAGAAAGAGCTTTGAATGTTTTACATAATTTTTCAGAAAAAGCCTTGTATTTCACTGTTTGTAAATTTGTAATTATTATGCATTACATTATCTGGAAATTAATTTCATCTAAATCTATCAGCCTTTGGAACAAAAGCTGTATACACTTTTCTCTGTGGAGCTGCTTCTGAAAGCACAATAATATGCTACCCTTTTTCTTCCCATTTAATTTCTTCAGGTGCTTTGTGAATCCCTGCTCATATCCTTTCTTTCTTAGTGACAGATCATGTCATCTGTTCTTATTTTTCAGATAAACAGAAATCACTGGTGGTTTAAAGGTGATTTTTCTATCAAAAAAAAAAAAAAGGCAACAAATTGCAATAATTAAAAATATATATATTCATTCAGATTAAGTAGTAAGTGAAATATCAAGGGTATAAAGCAGAAAATTATACTGATTCCTAACCTGCTGCTAATTTAGCCCATTGTTTTAGTGCCTTGTATGTTATTTCTACTTTAAAAATCAGATCTCACTTTATCTGAACAACAACAACTTTTCCAAATACTATCTTAGTCTTATCTTTTTTTGAAATATATATATATGATTCTATATATGCTGTTACTCTAAGCTTAGATTGTGAGGTACAAGCATAACAGAACTCTTTTGTTGCCTTTATCACTATCTCCTTAGTTCTAATACATGTTATCTTCTTATTAGATATAATTGCTTTCCTCATTTCAGCAGAGCTATAGTTTACACTGTACCATTCCTACCATCAATTTCCTTTTCATGAGCTGAAAATATTGCTGAAAATATTTTTTGAAAGGGAAACTTGCCAGATAGTAGTTTGGTAGAAATTTCCAGTGAAAAATAAAACTCTTACAGATATTTTGAGATTTAAACTAACTATAACTTTTTTCTTCCCAGCTCCAAAGTTTAGGAAGCTTCAGCTGAATTATTTCATAACATAGCTTACAGGTATGCTCATGTAATCAGAAGAGGGTATGATTTGTTTCGAGATAGCACATATGTTGTTCAAGTCTCAGTTCACATTCTAACAGGCACTTGGTGCATCTGCATAGTGTGCTACCCATATGTAAATGCCAGCTGTTATATTTTAGCCTCAGGCTGGAAATATATTGACTAGGACTGGACCAAGTACTGACCCTTGGGGAACACCACGAACCACAGGCCTTCAACTAGACTCTGCACCACTGATTAAAGCCCTCTGAGCTCTGCCATTGAGCCAGTTCTTCACCCACCTCACTGTCCTCTCATCTAACCCACACTTCCTAAGCTTACCTATGAGGATGCTCTGGGGAAACAGTGTCAAAAGCCTTGCTGAAGTCAGGGTAGACAACATCAACTGCTCTCCCCTCATCCCCCCAGCCAGTCATGCCATCATAGAAGGCTATCAGATTGGTCAGACATGATTTCCCTTTAGTGAATCCATGTTGACTATTCCAAATAACCTTCTTTTCCTCTACAAGCTTAGAGATGGCCTCCAGAATGAACTGTTCCATCACCTTCCCAGGGATGGAGGCGAGGCTGACTGGCCTGTAGTTTCCTGGTTCCTCCTTCTTGCCCTTTTTGAAGACTGCAGTGACACTGTCTTTCCTTCAGTCCTCAGGCATCTCTCCTGTCCTCCATGACCTTTCAAAGATGATGGAGAGTGGTTCTGCAATAACATCTGCCAGCTCCCTCAGCACTCGAGGGTACATCCCATTGGGCCCCATAGATTCGTGGGTGTCGAGTTTGACTAAATGGTCCCTAACCCAATCCTCTCAAACAAGGGAAAGTCTTCCTCTCTCCAGACTTCCTCTCTTATCTCCAGGGCCTGGGATTCCTGAGGGCCAGCAGTAAATACTGCAGCAAAGAGGCATTCAGTAACTCTGCCTTCTCTGCATCCTCTCTCACCAGGGCACCCACCTCATTCAGCAGCAGCCCCACATTTTCCCTGGTCTTTCTTTTGCTGCTGAGGTACTTGAAAAAGCCATTCTTATTGTCCTTGACATCCCTCACTAGATTTAATTCCAAGCAAGCCTTGACCTTCCTTGTTGCATCCCTGCATACTCTGACAACGTCCCTATATTCCTCCCAAGTGGCTGGTCCCTTTTTCCGCGTTTTGTAGACTTCCTTTTTCTGAGCTTTTCCAGAAGTTCTTTGCTCATCCATGCAGGCCTCCTGCCTCCTTTGCTAGATTCCTTACTCAGTGATGCAGATATCTTGAGCTTGGAGAAAGTGGTGCTTGACCCAACTCTTCTGGTCCCTCCTACCCTCCAGAGCCTTAGCCCATGGGATTACTCCAAGCAGGTCTTTGAAGAGGCCAGAGTTAGCCCTCCTGAAGTCCAAGGTGGCAGTCTTGCTGACCCCTCTCCTGACTTCTCCAAGAACAGAAAACTCTATCATTTTGTGATCACTGCACCCAAGATGGCCTCCAACCACCACTTCACCCACCAGTCCTTCTCTCTTATTGAATAACAGGTCTAGTGGGGCACCTTTCCTGCTCAGTTCCCTCACCATCTGTGTCATGAAGTTGGCTTCCACACACTCTATCAACCTCCAAGATTGCCTCCTCTCTGCTGAATTTTATTTCCAACAGACATCTGGCAAGTTAAAGTTCCCCACAAGAATGAGGGCCCATGATCATGAGACATCCCCTAGCTGCTTGTAGAATAATTAATCTACATCCTCATCTTGGTTGGGTGGTCTATAGCAGAACCCCACCATGACATCTGCTTTGCTGGCCTTCCCTCTGATTCTTAATTACAAACAGTCATCCTGTCATCACCAACATTAACCTCCAGGCAATCAAAAGACTCCTTACCATAAAGGGCTACCCCTCACTACTCCTTTTCTTCCTTGCCTGTCCCTCCTGAAGAGTTTGTAGACATCCATTGCAGCACTCCAGTCATATGAAGAATCCCACCATGTTTCTGTGATGGCTGCTATGTCATAGTTTTCCTGCTGCATGATGACTACCAGCTCCTCCTGTTTGTTGCCCATGCTGTGTGCATTTGTGTAGATGCACTTCAGCTGGGCTGCTGGTTCCATCACCTTATTAGTGGGAGAAGCCCTAATTCCCTCAAGATGATTCTTGGGAGCCTCTGTGGTTTCTACCTCATCAAAACACCTTGTATTTCTGCTCCTGCCTAGATTCATATCTCTTACTTCTTACAGTTTTGCCTTTCTGTTGATAGTTTTAGTGCTCTGTTTTTTGTGAAGCTTTAGCTGAAGAAGACAGGCCCTTGGGTTCCTTGAAGCCTCTCAGAATCAGTGGGAGTCTTCTCATGGACTCTGCTCAGTATAAAGCATGATCTGAGAGGGAAGATGTTGTAAGTTTTAATTTCCTTTTTTTTTTTTTTTTTTTTTTTTCCTGTCAGTTGGTCAGGCCAGGTCTGCTGGACACTCCTACTGTTAAAGGACAAGGTTTTTTGCTGTCTCCTCAAGTGGAAGGTGCACACAACACAGGAGTGTAACAATTCACTGAACTCAATTGCAAGCACTGCAAACTTAATGGTAAATGGATATATTAGTTTTGGTAATAAATAACAACAAATCAAAGATAGCAATGCTTAAATGCTACATGTATTGTAATACAAAGAATCAAGTGATCACATATGTTTTCATGGCAAGACAAAACATAAATTAATTCTCAAATATCTGGTTAAGAACTTAACCTAGGGTAAACTTACAATCAAATTGAAATGCTTTTCACTATACAAAAAAAAGGTCTAACAAATTAAAATCTTGTCAAAATCTTTGGAGAATATTAAAAACTAAGTAATAACCTATTTTACTAACATACAGTTTTAACCGTTATGAAATACTTAATTCTGTAAATTTGCAGACCTTAAAGTAAAAAGGTATCATAAGCATTGAGTCACAACCTCAGTATCACTTGGCCGGGAAAATGGCCTGGTCTTAATGAAAAGAGGTTGGCAGATACAGAGCCTATCACATCCCACAATGAATTCTTTCAATATTTAGGTTTTTATTCCTTTACAAATGTTAGCTTTCTTTCCAGTGTAAATTTCTTTGCCTTCAGCCTCCGGCTGTTAGATTTGACTGTGGTATTTTCTACTCAGTTAAAGAACTGTTAAAGACTCATGCACTGTTGAGTCAACCCAAAGGGAGCCTGGCTACCAGAAGAACATATGTTGAAATTCTGATGTGCCTTAGCTTATGCTGATTTTTCCCATGGCATCTCTCCTTGTGGTGAAATCGACCTGCACATAATGAGTGTCTCTGAGGTAACAAGGGACAAGAAAACCCTCCTGGAAAGGTCTACCTGGAGGCCCAACTGAGCTCTGCTGACAGCAAACTGCAAGAACAAACAGTTTGCACTGTTTCTATATTTTGAAATTTTTAAATTCAAGCAGTGAAACAGTGCACTGCTCTTCGCCCTCTCCCAGCCTTGGAACACCTGAAGGGAAAATTGTTAAGGGGGCAGGATTTGTCTTCCCACCCAATATTTCTTTGCACTATAGAGGCAATTCAGCTCTCAGTTGCAAGCTCTTTCATACACTGAAATCACAGTTTTGCTTTTCACTTACAGAGGGAGATGAAGACTGCCACTGTACCACAATCCATATCTTCAAAGTCTAGAAAAATCAGGGAGGCAGAAAAATGACTGAAAAAAGTACTGAATAAAATATATAAAGACAGTCCTACACTGTGTATTTTGTACTTACTTTAGTCCAGTACCTAAAGGATGAATTATTCCATGGGCATAGTATATGCCCATGGGAAAACCAGATATAAGCATTACTGTGTTTCTTTTGTCTAGAAATGCCAAAATGAGGATATATGTAGTATTGCTCCTCCTGTAAGTGTTACAAAGTCACAGTTTTATGAGTCATTTGAGATTTTTCCAAAGCAGCATGTCATATTGCCATGCAGTGCTCTCACTTTTTGGACTTTTATGACTGG
The DNA here is from genome assembly GCF_000700745.2 of Antrostomus carolinensis. Taxonomy (NCBI): domain Eukaryota; kingdom Metazoa; phylum Chordata; class Aves; order Caprimulgiformes; family Caprimulgidae; genus Antrostomus; species Antrostomus carolinensis. The sequence goes on from NW_010321240.1 coordinate 7,321, forward strand.
TATTCAACAAATGAAGTGTTTCCTCCAGTTGTGTATGATTTGCTTTTCTTTTTGACAAAATAACACTTCCTATTCCTATTTCCTAACATTTTCATTATTAACGTTCAACCTTAGAAGTTGTATTTATGAAGTATCAGGAGTCTGGTTTTAATTCTTTCATAAAAATGAAAAGCAGAACAGTGTGCTCTATTTCCAACAGCAATGCAAAGACCAGCTCCAAAAGCAGAACGTGGGAGTGGTGGTGGGTGAGAAGCTCAACATGAGCCAGCAATGTGCACTTGCAGCCCAGAAGGCCAATAACTGTATCCTGGGCTGCATCAAGAGAAGCGTGGCCAGCAGGTCAAGGGAGGGGATTCTCACCCTCTACTCTGCTCTCGTAAGGCCCCACCTGGAGTACCGCGTCCAGTTCTGGAGCCCCCAACACAAGAAAGACACGAACTAGCTAGAATGAGTCCAAAGGAGGCCACAAGGATGATCCAAGGGCTGGAGCACCTCCTATGAGGACAGTCTGAGAGAGTTGGGGGTGTTGTCCTGGTTTTTAGCTGAAATAGAACTGTT
>NW_010321241.1:0-2463 GCF_000700745.2 Antrostomus carolinensis
GGTCCACAGCGTGACTCCTGCACGAGCAATGGCTGCTCTCGTGGCTAGTGGAGTCCAGTATGTCATTCTTCTCTTAGTGATATCGTCCACTTGAAATTGTGTGGGCAGGGGGAAGGGATGGGAGGCAGAAGAGTAATGATGGGAGGGAAGGGTCCTTTCTCCTGCATCTCCTGTGAACTCAATGGTTAGATTCTCTGATGAACCTTGATCCCTTCCTCTTGTGGTCTGTGGTCTGCCATACCACAGCCTATTTGTTCTCAGTCTATTGACAGTGCCTAGGTGTGGTGAATGATGGGGAAGTGAAAGTTCCCGCAAAGGGTGGTGATACAGTCTTGTGGCTTGGTGGGAAGCGGGACAATGGCAATTCCAGCCGTGAATGCCCTTTGATATTTCACAATGCTAACCACAGAGGCACTGGGAAAAACCACGCATCATCATCATGCCATTAACTTGAGAATATAAGGAGGATAATTGCTGGGACATGGAGCACATGGGGGAGAACCCACTGAGAGCAGCACAGCCTGCTCAGCAGACACAACTCCCACCCAGAGGAGTCTGACTATTGCTGATGCTGCCTGTTGGCCTTGAGATGGCGAGCTGCTTTACAGGTGCCTTCACAGGCTGACTCCCATGGGATAGCTGAAGCAAATGCTGCCTTAAAATACTAGTGCTGTGCCTGATAATCTCAAGTAGGCACCTTCTAGAAAGGACAACCTGGCTAAAACAACTGCTACCCTTTCCTCAGCTTTTGAGAAGGGTAAAACATTCAAATGTACTTGCAAAGCCACCAAGAACAAACTGGCTGCATAGCTGGATATTCTGCAGCTTCATGCCCCACGGGGTTTGTCCCCCTGTTTGTTTTTTTTTATTTTTTTTAAGGGTCTGCAGATTTGGAGATGAACAGGTGGAATAAGCCCCAATCCTGCTGCAGTTCTGTCTGTGTAGTGGGAGCCCTCTGACGAGTCAGCACAAATTGTCTTCCATTTCCCTCTTTCTCAGAGCTAATTTCAGGAAGGAAATTGAGTATCAAATAGTCCAGGGAGGCTGAATTCCTCCCTCTTCCTTGCTGGTAGCCCCTCTGTACAATGCCAACTTTGTGTTTATCTGAGGACATCTTCTACAGGTGGCTAAAACTGCAGCGAGAACACATGCCTCCTTCCCCCAGCAGTAAGTGGGTCCGTGCTATGACCAGGACCTGTGCTTCTGGCCCTCCTTTTCCCTCTGCCCCAGTGTTTGTTCTCTTGTTTCCAGGCACCGCAACGTCCTGGTGCGGCGGTGTGCGGCTGAACACCTCCTGGCCACGATGGAGCAAATTGGAGCCGAGAAGCTCCTGTCGGGCACGCACGGCGGTACTGAGCGGCTGGTGTGCACGCTGGTGAAGCTTGCTCAGGACTGTCATCAGGACACAAGGTGAAGATCTTCATTTCACCTCCTAAAACTTGAAAACTGTGTGATATCTGACTATAAATGATAAAACCACAGAAGAGTGGAAGGTAAAGTAAATATTAAGAAAGTTACTTCATAGTGTGGATAATGTTGTCTGGGAAAGTGGCTGTACTGGGTAAAATGAGATTGTCCAACAAGAAGGATCATTGTCAAATACCTGTGACTTTAATGATTCTTTCTCCAGATCAGCTGAGCTCAGATGAGTCAAACAATTTTGTTTGGTCTTACGTGTGCAACACAAAGCTGGGGCACTGGCCACTATTCATCACTGAATGGCTCCAAACATTTATTTCTCCTAAGGTTAAGAGAGTCCTAGACAAATTCCAGCTATCTTCAACCAATGCATTCAGTCTTCCTAAATCCCTTCTGCAGATTTATTTGCCTATGGTAGTCACAAATTCTTCTTCCCAGTCATTCTATAATGTTCTTGCCTGTGGCTGAATGACCTCCAGATTTCCTCTTGAAGATAGCTGTAGTTTCATAGTAGCAAAACCAAACCAAAAAACCCCCGAGAAAACCTTACTTTGGTTATTAATTTACATTCCCATTAGTATGTGGCAAGAACACATGAGCACCTAGCTACCCGCGTGCATCCATATAGTATAGAATAATGAATGGTAAGGATGATTTGTCCTAGCTTCTCCACCAGTTAAATCAAGCTAAGTTATTGTGCGATGGCAGCAGGACAATGCAAAGAAGCCATGGCAGCAAAGCAGGAGATCCCTGCATTTTTAATGATTCTTTCTTCAGATCAGCTGAAGGACACTGCAAAGAAGCCATGGCAGCAAAGCAGGAGATGTGCTTTGCTCGTCCCACAGGATCCTGCAATCCCACAGAAGCACATCTAAAATTGCAGAGTGAAATTGTATTTTCCAGGAAGTGGAGGTAAATCTCCCTCTTTGCTGAACAGGTGACACCTTCATGGGAAGGTGACAAATTTAAAATATCAGCTTATTTTATTAACACTTTTCCTTTCTTTATTCACAAGGGAGAAAAGACAGTCATAGTCTGTAGGGA
>NW_010321241.1:2551-4479 GCF_000700745.2 Antrostomus carolinensis
CGTGTTGAGTGTGATAGACGGAAGATGCTGAATATATTGATGAGCCATCCAAAATTTGATCGGTATTTGAAATGGTCGACCCTCTCACATGACTTGGAAGATGTTATGGCAACAATTAAACATGTGTTAGGTGTTATGGACGGAAGATGCTGAATATATTGATGAACCATCCAAAATTTCATCGGTATTTGAAATGGTCGACCCTCTCACACGACTTGGAAGATGTTATGGCAACAATTAAACAGAAAGTAAGTGCTTGGCAGGAGGAACGTCTCCTTTGTGCAAGTACCGAGTTTGCTAATATGAGATTAAATGTAGCTAATCTTTCTTTATCTCATTCTTCTTCTGCTGAATCATTTTGCTCCTGGGAATGTACTCTTGGTCCTTAGCCGGTTTATCCGCAGACAGTGAAGGAACTAGTATGGTTAGAAATAAAGTGGGTGTATTTTGAATATCAGCCACAGACGGGAAAGGGAAGTAGGAGAAAATGGTTTTACCTTCAAGCATAATAAAAGCCACCAGCACCTCCACACACACCCCCAGTAAAGCAAGGAAATGAGAATAGTGCTTCTGAAGATAATGGAGTCTTGGAAGCAGGTGAAAGAAGCAGTAGTGCCAAGGAAATTTCCAAATACAGAAAAGATGCACAGGGCAATCATCATTAGTACATCTATTGTCTGTATTCTGGGAATACTGCCCTGCTGTCACGCACTGTGGAGCCGGAAGAAGCTTCATCATCCAGTGGAAAATCATCCCGATATTTATTTTTTTTTCCATTCCCCTTAATTTACATTCTAGGAAGGAATTTACCTTTGTGCAGGAACAGAGTGAGTGTGAACCAAATCAGAGCCCAGCACAAGGAGGCAACGTCCAGAGAGCCCAGAAGTTTCCTGCTCTTCCTTTTAGGAAGGCTTGTTCCCTACCAGTTTGCATTATTCCCGTTTGTGCTCAAGAATAATGAAGTCAGGATTTTATATTGCTGCCCATTATGGTAGCACCTAGAACCTGCCTTGGGTTATTGAAAACAAACAGTAGACATCACTGAATCTCTGGCCTGTCTCCCTCTCTCAGTTAGGAAATGTTTTCCTCGGCCTTTCTTGGTAGCAGCAGATCCTGGCTACAGCTTGTGTTTTAAACAAGCAATTTCTTCTTTTATCTTCTATAGATTAATGTTTTTTTTCTATATCCATGTGTAGGAGCTAGAAGACTGTAAATGTGAACCTCCACCTGCCAAGGGCCCCAGGAAGTGCAGGAACAGCGGCGTGACGATGCCTCAGGGCAACTTGCCTTCTGATGGAAGGTACTGAGCACTTTTGTTCTGTCTGACAAAGCACATGACAAACATTGTACGCCTCTTCCCTTCTGTGGGAGATGGGATGTGCCAGAGATTGTTTCCTTGCCCCACAAATCTGTGATAAAAAATGTCTGCCTCTGACAGTAGTCTGAACGCAACTTCTCTGGAGGGTTTTCCCCAAAAATTGAGAGAGAGGAAGAGACAGCCATTAGCTGCAGCTCAGAAGATCCAGTGCAGGGGCGAGGACAGCGTTGTGGAGGCTGTGAAGGGGTCGTGCCTCTGCTGTTTGACCTGGGACAAGTCATTTCAATCAGGATACTCTTACCTGAGAACCGTCTTTTTTAGATGAGTGGTTTGATGAGTGTATTGGGTTTGCGTGACCAGGTTTTGGTAGTGGGGGAGGCACAGGGGTGGCTTCTGTGAGCAGCTGCCAGAAACTTCCCTTGTGTCCAACGGAGCCAGTGCGAGCCGGCTCCAAGATGGACCCACCTCTGGCCAAGGCTGAGCCAATCAGTAATGACAGTAACGCCTCTGGGATAACTTAAGAAAGGGGAAGAGAAAAAAAAAAACCTGCACATTTTTCAGCTGGAGAGAGGAGTGGGTAGATGTGAGAGAAGCAACTCTGCAGACACCA
>NW_010321242.1:0-23944 GCF_000700745.2 Antrostomus carolinensis
TCGGCTGTGTGCGTCCGGTGCCGCGCATGCAGGCGGGGGGAGAGCAGAGGTTTGAGGAGCAGGCTGCGGGGCGAGGGCTCCGCCGGTGCCGCTGGAGGAAGAGCCTTTGGGATCGGCACAGCCGGGCTCCCATCTCCTCCCCTCTCCTGCCCGGCCCGGGCTCGCCCGGCCCAGTTACACGCTCGAGAGGTCGCGTTCGCTTCGCTGGCGAGATGGTCCCGCGGGAGCGCGGCCGAGCGCTTCATCGGGGGCGTTCGCTCCCCTCCCAGGACAATAAATAATCCCCGCTGACGTTCCGAGGGGTGATGTGAACGCTGCGGAGAGAAAACAAATGGGAAGTGAGGATTTTCTGGAAGAAAGTATGTGCGTGGGGTTTTGGCTTTTGTGGTTTTTCATTAAGGTTTGGCTTTATTTTTTTTTCCTCCTCCCCCCAAAGCTAAAAAAGTCATCATTCGCCTAGTTTGCTGTGAATTTTTAGCATTATGCTCTTGTGTTGTTAGGTTTTTAATATAATCGAAACTTTGGCCACGTTAAAAGCAACACTGTTAGTGTTTCACATCCACAAACAGTTGACAGGGTTGTGTGTGATGCCCCGTATCCACTTCACTATTTTACACAGAAGCTGACCACCAACCAACCCAGTCCAACCAAGACGTCCTCCACAGAAAAAGAGGGAAGAGTTCAATTGTGGCAAAAAAGCAGTCAGTCCCAGACAGTGAAACTAAAGCAAACTACTTTCTAAAAATACCATGCAAAAAAAAGAGGGCTGAGAGAAGCCTTTGCAGTAATCACATGGTGAGGAGGGTGTTTCAGACCAGAGGCAGAAAGAAGAAAGGCCACAGAGACAGTAAAGTTTGTGAAGATGGCACAAGGCTCCTGGCTAGGCAAGCAGAAGTTTAACCTGGCTCTGCTCAGGGGAGTAAAACGAAATAATGGAAGTTCTTCTTTAGAGCTTTAGCAGATGCATCTTTAGAGCTTTAGCAGATGAATCTTATCTCCTTAAACAATAAGAAATCAGCATAAGTTTGAAAAAGAGTAATGCTGCAAACCAAAAACTGGGCTTTGTGTAAGAACCATCCAGTGCAGAAACCACCCAGAGGCTGCAAGGTTCAGCCTCAACACGGGAGAGGACAGATGTGTCCTTTCAGAGGAAACCTTTCCAGCAGGTCAGCAGCCTTAGTTTGGGGTTTGTGCTTAGTGGGAAATGGGAGGCAGGTGAGGCTGGGCTGCAGAAACTATGTAAGGGCAGGTGCTTTGCCTTATCTTGGATGTTCCCAGGCCGATGGGAGCTGCCTGGTGTGGTGCTCCTGCCAGCCTTGCTGTGGTCAGGAGGTCCACTGTGGAGGCACAACTCTGACTGGGGTCATTTTCAGACTGCACAAGCTGGCCTTGCTCCCATACAAATAGGTGCTCACCAGGGCTTTCCCCTTTTCCTGGAAAGAGGTGGCTTGGGCTGTAGGTCCCAAACGTTGCAGGATCATCTTGTTAGGGCGTTCCTGCCCTGGGTTCTTCAGGGTGTTCAGATGGTTATAAGGCCTCTGATCTCTGTCTTACGTGCCAAGGTGCAGAGGCTCTGTAGGAGAAGTGGAGTTTCAGACACCTGTATCTTGTTTAGCTGCAGAGACTGTGAAAAGTGTGTTTCAGTCGAGCTCTTGCTGTGCGGGTTGTTTTTCATTCTGCCTTGCAGAGGAGATGAATGTGGCCTTGGTGCCTCTGGGTCAGCAGTCTTGCTCTTGCCTTTTTGAGTACTCTGCAGATGACTTGCAGCAAAGCAAGGAGGCCACCATATGGTACAGTGCATTACAGTAATTAACCTTAAAGTGATGAATGTTCAGGCCAGGATTTTGGCATCTGTCAAAGTGAACCTAGCAATTTGGCAGGGGCTGGCTGGTGAAGGGTTAGATGGACCACAGGCCTTAAATGGCAGCTGAGAGGAAGCATTATATTGAAGATGATACCTAACTCCAAGATAAATTAAGAAGTTGTCCCGTTGTGAAGAATGCCAACAAACGATGCAGTGCTGATATCCAAGCAAGCAAGGTCAATCCAAGGACCAAAGTCAGAGCCCAGATTAATATTCTTCATGACTCTTAGCAAGGCTCAGTTCACTATGGTGCCCTGATTAAAAGAAGAGACATGGCCAAGTATTTTGGCTGCACTCAGAGCTGTGGAGGCTTGAGACATTAATGCTCAATTGGCTAGCAAGGACAGGGTAGGATTTTCGCTGTATTGAAGTTAATTCTGACATTTATTTAGATAATTGCTTGGATTTTTCCTAGAGTGTCTGAAACCTTTAGAAGCAAGCTATTAGGGTGCTAAATCAGAATGAAATTGATTGGAGGGAGAGAGAGAACTGAGGTACATTAAATGATTATGTTTGTATAATAAATAAGCTTGGAGAAGAAGAGTGAGGACAGAGCACACATTTAAGTGAGAAGCACAGTTGCAAACTCTTGAGTTGAAAATGCAGTCTAGGTTCCTTTAGGTTTCTGTGCACTATGAACACCTTAACTCAGCAGTGCTACTTTCTGCAGAAGATGTGTGCAAGTGGGGTGCTGCTCGTGCTTCCCACAGAGGAGTACAGTAGATACTGTGGACGGAGGCCCTTGTCTGGCAGAGTTCCTCACAGAGGAACCAGGGTCACAGAAATTGTACTTCTGAGATAATATTTTTCTGCATTGCATTCCTCAACAGTACCAATAGGCAACTGACATGACAGATTGCTGAAACAGATGTGGTAAAACTGACACATGGAGTTAATAATATTTTATATAAATCTCTCAGTGATATCATCCCAAGAAATGAGTGGACTGATAAATGGCTCAGCCAGAAACCAAGAAACTGGTCTCTTGAGTTCTTAATGTTTTTATATAAATCTCTCAAGTGAGTTTTAACTGAAGCAACAGATTTCTTAATGTGCTCAGTCATGCAGGAGTGAACACTTACTTGCCCATGCCTTGCAACAAGATGGTCTTCCTCTAGCTGAAAAGCTGCAGCATCTCATTATTGGAGAAGGACATCTGCTGCAGTGGTTGTTTTTAGAGCAACTGGTGTTAAACTAGTAGGATGAAAGTTGGCTTGTGTGGTGTGGTGCACTGGTCACTTGACACCTGAGTAGAATTGTAGAACGGTTTGGGTTGGAAGGGACCTTAAAGATTGTCTAGTTCCAACCCCCCTGCCATGAGCAGGGACACCTTCCACTAGACCAGGTTGCTCAAAGCCTCATTACACAAATCTTTCATGTAAATTAAGAGCAGTCTAGTTTGGGTTCAAAGCTGAGACTTCAATACATCAAAACATTGTTATGTTTGCAGAACAGGACAGTTGAGCATTCTCAGCCTACCTGTCGTGTTAAGATTGCCTGGGATGGTACATTTCCCTTTTGTAAGGTAATCGGGCTCAGGTGCTTTATAGAGTATTTTTTCAATTCTATTATTTAGATTCTTTCCTTTGTAACAATCCTAGTGCTAAGTGTTTCGTAGCAGAAGACAGCAGCTCAGCCTCCAGGCTAGCTCAGTGTTTTAAGGCTTAGGGAAGTGTGGAGTTTATTCCTTATTCTACTGCTAAGCTGATTCTGTTGAATTCTTGTATTCACACATCTCTATGTATTTGTTGTATCTGCCATATTGCCATGCTACAATTCTACACCGAGTTGTTTTGGGTATAGAGTTTTGAGCAAATTGACTGAAAACTTTAATATTAATGTATTTCTTATACTGTTATTTGTCTATTTCCCCTTTAGTGTGTGATACAGATCTTTAAGAGATGTGTCACAGACATTTTCATTTTGACTGTGCACAGCTACGCTCCATTATGAATTGGTTGCTTTGCTCCAAATAATGTTATTTCTTCTGCTTTTTGCAGGACCCTGCAGGAATATTTGAACTGGTGCAGGTTGTTGGAAATGGGACATATGGACAAGTATATAAGGTTTGGATGCCTCTTTAATTTATGTTGCTGTATTTGATAAAGCTTTTTTTCCAAAAGCAGAAATGAGCACCATTTAAGAAGGTGTTCCAGTAATAGCCTGTTTTATCTTACTGTCTTTTCTATGTAATGCAAAATGGTGTCACCTATGAAACTCTGGCCCCTTCCTTCTGCCCTGTTTTCATGTCTGTTTGCTGCTACAGGTCAGATAAGTGTGTTGGCTTTCATACTGATTTCCCTCTGCCCTGTTTTTTCTGTCCTGTGATTATTTTCTCTTTTTCAAAATTATTTAATAAGTGGCTGGCACAAATTAACGTCAGTGAGGACTAAATTTGTTCTGGATTGAGTGAAGAGCTCAGCCGAGACTAAAACAGCAGTACTCTTCAAGACGGAGGTGTCAGTTAACCCTGCTGTGCAGGCAGGCTATGAAGTATTTGATTTCCGTTATTACCTTTGTCGCTATGATATCGAAGCAGAACTACCAGTCAGGAAACTACAGCAATTAAACATTGTCTGCCATAACATGCTGTGTACACTGTACAGTGCATACCTTTAGTTATAAGAACTAGCCTAGAAAAGTGATCTTTCACTGTGAAGCCTTTCCTAAGAATGATGTAAGGAGAGAAAATAGACATGATAAAATAGGGAACCAAGTATGTGGTATTCCCATTTGGAGGAAGGAAAAGGCCATGCTGCTGAAAAAATGCTGAACCATTGGAGGTACATCAGAAGAGTAACGGTGCTGGAGGTAGCTGCCTGGTCTTGCTTTTCCCTCAGATCCCATTGCTGACCCTGCGTGATGAGTTTTTGTATGGGTGTAGGCTCTTTCTGCATTGATCCCCTATTGCAGGAAGAATGCAGAAGGGGCCCCCGATGCAGAAATGCAGGAATGTTGGGGCCAGTCCTGTTTAACATCTTTATCAGTGATCTGGATGAAGGGATTGAGTACACCCTCAGTAAATTTGCAGATGACACTAAGCTGGGTGGAAATGTTGATTTGCTTGAGGGCAGGAAGGCTCTGCAAAGGGATCTGGACAGGTTGGATCAATGGGCTGCAACCAACTCTATGAGGTTCAACAGGGCCAAGTGCCGGGTCCTGCACTTGGCTCACAACAACTTCATGCAACACTGCAGACTTGGGGAAGAGTGGTTGGAAAAATGGCTGGCAGAAAAGGACCTGAGGGTGTTGGTTGACAGCAGCTGAATATGAGCCAGCAGTGTGCGCAGGTGGCCAAGAAGGCAAATGGCATCCTGGCTTGTGTCAGAAATAGTGTGACCAGCAGGACCAGGGAAGTCATCCTTCCCCTGTACTCAGCCTTGGTGAGTCCGCACCTTGAATACTGTGTCCAGTTTGGGCCCCTCAGTACAAGAAGGACATTGAGGCACGGGAGTGTGTCCAGAGAAGGGCAACAAAGCTGGTGAAGGGGCTGGAGAACAAGTCTTATGAGGAGCGGCTGAGGGAACTGGGGTTGTTTAGTCTAGAGAAGAGGAGGCTGAGGGGAGACCTTATCACTCTCTACAACTACCTGAAAGGAGGTTGTAGTGAGGCGGGGATGTGCCTTTTCTCACAGGTAACTGGTGACAGAACAAGAGGCAATGGCCTTAAGTTGCACCAAGGGAGGTAAGTTTTTTCAGGAGAAATCTATTCGCTGAAAGGGTTCTCAGGCACTGGAAATGTGCCTTTTCTCACAGGTAACTGGTGACAGAACAAGAGGCAATGGCCTTAAGTTGCACCAAGGGAGGTAAGTTTTTTCAGGAGAAATCTATTCGCTGAAAGGGTTCTCAGGCACTGGAATGGGCTGCCTAGGGAGGTGGTTGAGTCACCATCCCTGGAGGTGTTTAAAGGATGGATAGATGGGGTGCTTGGAGATACAGTTTAGTAGTGGACAGGTATGGTGGGACTTGATGATCTCAAAGGTCTTTTCCAACCAGGCGATTCTATGGTTCTATGACTGTTTGTCTTTCTCTGATTCCAATGCACTGAATATATTCTACGTTTCGGTGTCTGTCCTCTGGTGGCAGATCTGCTGTGATCGCATTTGGTTTCCCTTTGAAGCTATAGATACTCTTTCAAAGATTTTGGAAAATGCTCTACAGAAGCAGTTCTGGGGAGTTTCTTCTTTCCCATACTACATTTATTTATTTATTGTTATGTCAGAAGCAGGATCTTTCTCATGTAACTCTTTGTTGCTGTGATTAAGTCTATGTTGTTTCTGAAATTGTCACTCAGATACTGAGGTCAGTGCTACTAAATTAAAAATAGAGGCTCAGGGGTTCACATGGACAGATTAGAAGCCAGGAGACATTCAGGGGTACTGTTGTCAGTGTAATCACAGAAGTTTCTACCTGTAAAGAGACCCTAAAGCTCCCAAATGGTCTCTGAAATAGTTGCCTTTCTTTTCATGCCTGGATTTATTTTATATTGGGAAAGAAAAGATTCCATCTAGTCATCTTTGAAGGATGTTGAGAGTGAATCAGCTGCTTAATCATGGCAGAAACAGGAAGGAGCAACATAATTTGCTTCTCTGCTGCAAAATAAAATGTTTTGAGCTCTCATGTGGTTCACTAGAATGTTAGTTCCAAAATGCATGAGAAATACTGACGATGGCAATTAAAAATGGTTCCCAAAGGCTGCTCTCCACTGAGCACGCAAGAGACTGGGGTCTGACAGTTCTGAATAATGGGTGATTTGAATCTTGGCTCATTCTGCACTTGAAGTAGGTGTAACATCTAAGCAAGGCACTGAGAGACAGGTTCTTGTAAGGCTAAAGGTGCTGAGGTGAAGCTTTGTGAACATGCGTCACACAATAGAGACATGATGGGCTGTGTGTAACCCTGGCTTTATGCAAGCACACCCATAAAAAAGGCTTTGTTCACGTAAATACATGTGATCACAGCTCAGGGTGTTGTGCTGAGGCTTGCTTAGGGGATGAAGCTGCTCTTTGCGTGAGGATGACAATGACCTGTGCAGCTGGAGAAGACAGATGATGACAGCTGAGGTGGACAGATACAAAGTGTGCGCTCCAAACTGCAGGCAGTCAACTTGGTCTCCACTGTGAACAGTTTTGGCACACTCCAAACCTCCTGTGTCTTTGGAAATACCTCTGCAGAAGATGCTGAGTACCAACTGAATGTACTCAGGTGGTGTCTTCCTGGTGCTGGCCTGGCAACCAGATCCAATGTCTTTCTCTGAAGGAGGGCAGCTGCAATGGAACAACTGCTTCTGAAGTGACCATAAAATGTTAGGCTATGGTATTCACTTTTCTTTTACGCTGCTGTGTAATATGTCCTTCGATCTCTACAGTGCTAGGATGGATGGAGTGCATTAGGGAACACTGGAATAATTTTGTAGTTTGTCTAGTATAGGCTTGTGATCATAAATATTTAAATTGTAAGGTAATCTCAGTTATCCACATAATGTACTCACATCATTAGAGCACGTTTTTATTCTCCAGAAGTGTCAGAATCTTCCATACATTTGAAAATAGATACACACAGTAGTTTGCACATAATCAAAGCAAAGCTTATTTCAGGCTAAATAAACTATGTCCAAGATTACTAAATTGCTTGGTTGTCTGTGAAGATGATTCATAAGGCTATATGTTTTAATATATGCAGCTCCATAAAAATGAAAGTAAAATTTAGAGGATTCATCATTAGATTTAGAAAATAATGCTTAACAGATTTATTGAAGGAGAGTATTTTTAATACTGAATTATTCCAGACCAGTTCCAGTTCAGTGTCTTTTTAAATGAAATGGAAGAGGTATAAATTGTACCCATGATAATGCTAGAGCTGTCTAGAAATATTATAAAGTTGGTATTTGCATATAATAACTGACTGAAAGTAGCAGATTTTTTTGACAACTTATGAAGTAGTGGGATGTAAATATGCCAGTACTGGCAACTTCAGGCTTTTGGAAAGTGTGAATTGGATATTAAAAAATCAGTTGGTAACCAGAAGTCACGAGACTTAGACTTTGTTATCTCTTGAAATGACAGATGAGTTTTTCAGTCAATTGCTGGCTTCTGGGAGCTGAAGGACAATACTATGTAAGAGGCAATTCTGAATAATGTCATGGGAGTTGGTAGCAGAGAGCCTTCTCTGAAGGCAGTTGGAAGTAGGGCATTTGCTGGTGGTTGGAGAAGTATGGCTATTTAGTCTTTTATGCCTTTGTTTCCTGAACTTTGAAGTGATGAAGGTCAAGTTGTGTCCAGTCTGCACCATCTCCATTGAATGCATGTGAGAAAGAGAAGTTTCTGAACTTCCCATGCACTGTTTTTGTGAGGGCTGTCCGTCTTCCTGGGAACACTTGAGACCAGGGACCACAAAGACTCTGTGGTGGACATGGGGTGGCTCTCCAAAAGATGAGGGCCAGTGGTTTTAGGTTTTTTTTAGAGCTGCTGCTCAGCAAGGACCTTCAGACAGGGCAGAGCAATGGTTTTTGTTGTGTAGCTGTCAGTATCATCTGGGAGGAAGTGAAATTGCTGAAGGTGTTGCCCACAAGTTTTTTGGTTTTGCTTCTTCCCTGGGCTGCAGCCACAGTGCCTTGGAACCCCGTCTCACAGGCTGCCTGGGGAAGCTTGAATCATGTTGTTTGGGGTGGAAATAAAACTGCAGAAAACCATCTAGGAGATTTACAAATAACATCCTTTTTTTTTTTTTTTTTTTTTGCTAGTAGTTGCTCTGTTATTGTGGCATGGTGTCCTGTTGAAGGTGGTACCTTTGAAAGCATTGTGAAGCTAAGGTCTGTGACCGTGGGACTGCTTGCAGTGTGCTTGAGGCTGTATCTTGCAATGTAGGTATGGCTGTTGAGACCTGACAGTGTTGTGATTTGAATCATTCTTTGCCTACTTCCATTACCTTCAGAAGTTTAGTTATATGGATGCCTTGTTTTCCTTCCATGGTTGGACTGTCTTGCTATGAAGAAGTGGATAGTTGATCGTGTGTCACCCTTGATGTAGAACAGCTCTGTCTTGGTCTGTGCTTGTGCATTTAGTAATAACTAAACTGTAAGTTTGGGGTGGGATTTTTTTTTTTTTATTTATGAAGACTTCAGTTGTTAGTTTCATATTCTTTGAGTGGTGGGTCTTCAGTGGGAGCCTGTTAATGCATTTTTGATCTTTTAATTTTCAGTGCAGGGTCATTAGGGTCATTTATCTACTGGGTGAATGGGGAAAGGGAGAGATGGGGCAACTGGGTGCCCTTTTTGAAGTGTTTGGGTCAGAGAATTGCTCTTGAGCGCTGGAAGAGACTGTGGGTCTCTGACTTTATAGCTGCTTTGGATTTTTAGCTGTCAAGATAAAGAGGAATTGCTCCTAGTCCTACTCATTCAGCTGTGCTCTGAGAGTCCTCATCCTTCTAAAAAAAGTTTTAACGGGCCAAATGGGGTCATTGGCAGCATCTGTGCAATCTGCTTGCTTTCTGATGTCAAGAGGCACCTGACTGGGGCTTTTGACTTCCCTTACCTTAGTGATGTGGATTAACCCTCTCCTGGGGTGAGCATTTTTGAGTGGCCCAGGGAATGAGAGGTCAGTGTCTTTGGCAAGTTCATTTTTGGAGTGTGATATTGCAGGCTGATGATAAACTGTGATAGATCTGCAGCTGCTGTGCATGCAAAATGCTTGTGTCTTTAAAGGAATCTGAGGGCACAGGGAACTTGAGAGAGATGTTCTGGTTTGGGACTGTGAGAGTCAAAAGGGAAGAAGTGGCTTCCTGGTAGTGCAGCTGATGAAGGTGAAGCAGTGCTGTTGCTGAGGCTTAGCAGAGGGTAGAAGCAACCCTGCCTTCCTGTAGTGCCTCTGCACAGCTAATATTTTTATTTCTATATAGTCATATACGACTCTGGATACAAAAAGGAAGCAGATTTGAGTAAGGAAAGGTTTTGGGGTTTTTTTGTTTTGTTTTATTTTAAATACAGCTACTCCTTGGCATTGAATCATGCTTCAGTTGTTGACATGAGTTAAGAGTTACTCTGTTTTTGATGTACAGTGGCAGGAGTGTAGTGAAGCATAAATATTACTTTAAAGTTTATCTTAAATAATTTGAAGGTCTGTTAAGTTCTTCATAATTAATTTCATTGAATAACTGTCTGAAGTAATCAAGAGCAAGTTGGGAGGGTTGAGGGGGAAGCAGTGTGGGTTTTTTGAGACTTGGTACTGTGTGGAAAGAATCACAAGACCATGCTAAGTTAGGAAGCGTTAGTCTGTGGACTATTGAAAACCCTAATTGATGGTAGCACCTCAGGCAGTTACTGGAATGCTAAATGTAAGTAACATGACAGTTCTTTTCAGTGCAATCTAGAAGGTGAACATGTATAAGCTGAAAGCTTCAAAATCACCCCTTTTGGGGGTGGGTCAGGAGTAGCCACCTTCTGAAGAATGTGTCTTGGGGCTGAAATGCAATTTCAGAGTCTCCAAACTGCCGCAAACAGAGACGTTAAAAATGTCATGTCCTCTTTGGGTATTTTGTTATCATTTGTGGTTGGTTACAGTTTTCAAGCTAATCATAGCCTTCAAGGCACTGAGATTTTGATGAGTCAAGTATGGAAATGAGATGTTCTTTATAGAAATGACAAAATGCTACTTTCTATTTCACTAGCAGTCGGTAGAAGTGCTTGTTTGTCTATTCATTTTCTTTATTTGGGTTTTTAGTAGCATAGCTGATTGTCTTGTCCACATGAAAAACTAGTTAATTATTGTAGGCAGCAATGTATAAAGAAGTATTGCTGCAGTGTACTGGATGGAGTCAACAACTCATTGTGTAGATCTTGCTTCAGCAGTGCAAACAAATAGATTGCTAATCCTGGAAACAGGGATCTCTTTCAGGAATAAGTCTGAGCTTAGTGTGTGCTACTGCCATTGTAATAAGATCTGAAATGCTGTGGTGGTTATGAATAGGTTGCCCTGAAAGCTTAGTGGTATATGGCTGTGCCATCACTGATACACTAGAGAGGCGTGGTTTGATGTTTCAATATTTGACTTCTTCATACCTCTGCTTTTAAGTAACACCTGTGAAAGTCCACGTACTACTACAGGTGTTTCTTCCTTTTCTTTCAGTTGCCTGCAGCTCCTAAATACACTCTCATACATGTCTGTGTGTGTTTCTCAAAGCTTCCATGCCACTATGTTGGTCCTTTTCCTCATTCATCAGAAAGGATGTGGAGTTGGAAGTGCACCCTTGCAGCAACGAGGGCAAACTGTGCCTTGAGCTGCGTCAGCAAGAGCATAGCAAGTAAATATGGGGATGTGATGCATCAGGCTCCCCAGGGAGGTAGTCATGGTACCAACCCTGACAGTATTCAAGAAGCATTTGGACAACGCCCTCAGACACATGGTCTGAATCTTGGGATTGTCCTATGCTAGAGAAAGAGTTGGACTCGATGATCCTAGTGGGTCCCTTCCAACTCACAATATTCTGTGATTCTATGGTTGCTTCCCTCTGCTCTTGTTAGGCCACAGCTGGAATACTGGGTCCTGTCCTTGTTCCTTGAGTTCCAGAGAGGTATTGGGAAACTGGAGAGGGTCTAGCAGAGGCCTACCAAAACATATAGCGGGTTGAAGAATTTTACACGTGAAGAAGGAAAGGCTGAAAGAGTTTTGGTTTTTTTTTTTTTTTTCAACCTAGAGAGGAGAAGGCTGAGGGCAATCTAGTCACAATCTTTAAGTGCTTCAACAATGGTTTGATAGAAGTACAGGGATGCATAGGACAAGAGGAACCAGGCACAGGTTGCTCGGGGGAAATTCCATCTGGATAAGAAAAAAATCTTCACTGTAAGAACAAATCAATATTGGAACAAGTTTCCCGGGGTGGTGGTGGCATCACCCTTGCTGGAAATATCCCAGGCTGTTTAACGTTGTCTTGGGTAACCTAACTTAAGGCCCTGCTTTCAACAGAAGGTGGGACCATGTGTTCCCAGAGGTCTTTTCCAGTCATGATTTGAGTACAGGAATCTCGGAGGACAGAACATACCATCAGTCCAGCCTACTAGATTGTGAATGACTGACTTGGAGAATACAAAAAAAAGTAGGGGGAATTACTTTTATTGGAAATATATATAGATATAATAGGTACTGTATTGTGTGGATTTAGTTGTCAGAGCCAGGAGCATTTCTTTATAGTGTGTGGTTGGTTGGTTAGGGTTTTTTTTTAAGCTTGGCTTTCCTGTTTATTTGCATAGCAATGCCAAACTGCAGTCAGCACTAGAATTTAAAATAATTAATTTTGCATGTATGATCCATTATCTAATCATGAAGTCCTGATTCTAGTTAGTGAATATTTCAGAGAAATTAAATTAATATTTTTAAGTGTGGGACTAGTTTATCAAAAATAGAAGAGTAAGGATGTGAAAAAAACCTCTTGGCTGTGGAGTGCTTTTATACAATAAAGGCTCTTTGAGTGAGCAGAGCAATGTACAGTAATTAGATGTGCTGTATCAGCCATTAGAGAATAGTAAAATCCTTGCAAATAATTTGCTGGCAGGCCTGCCGCTTCCAGCTCCTCCCTGTTTTGGACCTGAATGTCCATATGGGAGAGTGCAATGCATTTTCATCCTAAACTGGTGGTGTTTTTTGCTCATGTTGCACAACACTTCAGATGTTGGCACCGAGACATGCTATTTTGAAGGTAAGCGAACATGCTACAAATGCACTGGTGATAATACAAGCACAGCAGAAATAGTTCAAGCTCTTAATTCCTCACTCAAACACTTCACTACAATTTAAGCACCTCACTAGTGACATTGATTTCAATATTCCTGACTGCTCTGCAGCTCCCAGAATCATGCCTACATGAAGATATGCATCAGAGTGACCAGTGTCATGCCTGAGTTTCACAATCCCTGACATACTCAGAAATATTTTATTGTGTATGTTATCTGTTCTTCAAAATAAATCAGTGGACTTGGGGGAAGACTTGTAAGAAGTTGTCTATTTGCAGTCCAAAAAAACCTCCCAGACATGTAATGAACTATTGGAGTTGAGTAATATCCTATCATTCATTCATTAATTTTAAACAGCAGAAAATTTAGTGTGTTGTTTCTAGATGTTTGAGATGACTCCCATTGCAGATTAGCTTTAGGAACTGTACCTTTTTCTGAATGAATCACAGAACTTTAGTGCCTTGCAAGCACACATCACCTTATTTCCACGTCTCTGATTCTTTTGTACAGCTCTATGTGAATGGTACTTTCCAGGTCTGCTTCAATGACCTGAAGGATGCATGTATGTTTTTTGAAAGTCCCTCTTTGGTACCTCTGGGCTATAGCTAGTAGAACATAATAAAAGGTTTGTTTTCCTAAAAATATTAATAGCTTGCTTGTCTTTTTAAATTATTATTATTATTATTATTGTCATTTTATTATTCTTGTTGTTATTTAATATTACTATTTTGTATTTCATGGATTTATCCAGCACTTGGTGCTTTAAACTTGATGGTGTGATAAATTGGTATAAAGAGCTGTGTGGAGTGTGTGCTGCTCTTCTCTCCTTTCCAATTCTCTGCATAGACATCACAATTATCTTTAACAGCAGTAAATATTCTTTTAAGTTTCATGCCCAGTCTTCAGGTATTTTTTCATAACAATGTGTTTGAATTTGTTTATGCCCAAGGAACCCATAGTTTGGTACAAGAATCATCCATAATAGTGCTTTATAGTTTGCTCTTAGAGAATTTAAGTTCATTATGTTGAGCCAAGTAACATGCAGGGGACCAGAAGATTCTGGGATATATTTTAGAAATCTAAATTGTGATCCTTTAGGTTTTTTTTATTTATCAATACGAGTGGGATCTCCAGTAATCCTGTAGTGGTGTTGCTGGAAAATCCAGCAGCAGAAATGTCAGTCCACAAAGAGTCAGGTTCTCCCACTGAGGTCTGTAATGGATCAATATTTTCCATGGGTTCGACGTAGTGCAGCGTGTCCAGCAGACACATACGGGGCAGTGATTGTGCCCAGTGGGACTGTTGCAAAGATGTTCACTTTAGCTTCTGTTTCACGACCTTAGCTCTGAGATCTCCTGCTGGGGTGTTTGCTGCATTGGCACTGTGACCACAAGCACTGTGTTTGACCTCTGTCTCATCTTTAATTTCCTCACCCTCACCTTTTCCTGTCTTCCCCAGTACCTGATAGGTCTCTCTGTTGGGTTTTTCTCCTTGAAGTAGAATGGATGTTGGTTTGCTTGAACCACACAATGCGTCTATAGTTCATTCTGCCCTCAGTTAAATTTCTTCACTACAGAGGTGAGCTCCCATTAACTCCTCCTAGTCAGCCTGACTTGAGCGAGAGTAGACAGGTCAAGAAGCAATTGTATGAGCAGCTGCTGAGTTGTAGCTGTTGAGATCTAACTTTTGCCCTGTGAAGGCCATCCAGCAGCAGTTAAAAGCACTACCATGCTTGTGCAGGAAAGTTTCAGATGTGCTCAGTGCTTGAGCTCAGGGCAGTGCTTGGGAGAAGACTGGAGCTAACTTGTGGCAGTAGCAAGCCCTTTGTTGTCTTTCTTTTCTGGAGCAAACAAAAGTAAATAGCATTAAATAGCAGAGATGAAGTCGTGAGCCTGGTAATTTGCTGTCCTGCAAACCACATCCTGATTTATGTCTGTGTCAGGTTGCACGGAAGTCTGCCAAGTCAGACAGGGAGACTTTAAGCACTGGGGATGGGAAGGGCTGAAACATAAGGGATGTTCCTACAGCCTTACTCTGGCATGGTCGGCAGCTGTGGGTGATTGCCATAGCTCCTCTTCCACGCTTTCTGGATTACCACACAAGTAACAGAGACCAGCACTGCGCAGACTACCAGCTAACGTGAGGTGTGGGGCATAGGGGAAGACAACCAGCCAACAGAGATAGTGGCACAGCCAGCACCACCAACAGCGTGGTCTTTGTGCTTGCTGCTGGGGAGAGCTCCTCCAGAGAGCTCACCTCCTGATGTCTCCCAGTGCCATGCAAGTTCCTGATGGGCTCTGTTCCTTGGGGACATCGATGCTCTGGAGGAAAGCAGCGTTTGGCCCAGCTGTGTTCCTCCTGCTGCCTTGAAAGCCAAGTACAGATGGGTCGGGTGGTAGCACAGATATTCAAACTGCAGCTGCCAGGATGGGCAGCAACAAAATCTGGTGGGACAATTGATCCTACCGTTCCAAGGTGTTTGTGGGGAAATGGAGTTTAAAAGATAGTTTTCATTGGCAGCTGGGGTCAAACAGCTTGCTTGGTCAGTAGACATGGGCACAGGTCAGCCCCTTGTCTCATCATAATGAAATTTCCAGTAAGTAATTTAAAATTCTAATGTCCAATTTCAATTGTAAAATCCATAAATGTGATAAAATCGTGCTTCTCCTGTCTGGTGTTCAGCTGTTCTCAGGCTGCTGGCCAGCAGTAATTTTCCTGGCCCGTGCAGATCTATGAATATGGATCTTGGGAATAAAATTAAAGAAGAAACTATTTTTTAGCTGTCTGTATTATACTTTTTTATTTTTTAAAGCCCTTGTGTGTTATAAGCCTACCTTTGTAACCTACTGACTTTGTGGGATTCCTGAAAGGTTTTTAAGACTTGTTTTAGCACCTTTTCAAAAGTCATTTCTTCCCCATCCTCTTCTTTTTCCCCAGGAAAACATGAAACTTTAGTAACTTCTGAGATCTTAGGGAGGGAACAATCCAGCAAACATACTTTGTATCAGAGTGGCCTTTTCAGTGCCCTGCACAAGCAGTGTTATTAGCTAATATGTAATAGTTGGCATGTGGTCTGTGGCAGGGCTTTTGGGTGCTCCCATCATATAAGAAATACACTTTTTCATGAAGAGGTTGACATGGGCAGCTGCAGGTCAGGAGATGTAGCTTTTCTTCTTGTCTCTGCTTCTCGACATTGCTCGAAAACACACGAATTCACTGGAAATGGAGCTGTCCTCATAACCGTAGCTATTAAAATGGAGGCAAACCTTGTTTTTGTAAGGCGTCTTGGGATTCTGGTTAAGAGGAGTTGGTGTATTTACGGAGGTGATTTGTGAGAACTGGTTAGCAGCCACTTACTGAACAACGTGGTGTTTGAAAACAGTTTCATCTGAATCAGGACGTCTTCAGTTAAACAGAAATGTCAGTGGGAAAATTTTAAGAAATGAGTTGGCTTTCCTTTTCAAACTTTGCTTCAGCAGCATCAAAACATCGCATTTGCTTCGTTTGAACATATTTAATTTAGCAGGATGTTTAATATTTCATAGATTGTATTTAGTACTGCATACTCGGCAAAAAGGTACCATCATACTGAAATAATTTGGCATTACCAGAATGAACATGTGATTATCCATGTGACTTTTTCTGACTTTCCATTCTGTGAGGAATGTTTACAACTGGAAGTGGGACCAGTTGGCAAAATACTGACATATTGTTGAGGTTTACTGAATGCTGGAATTGACTAAATTCTGTTTCCTGACATTACAGTTGTTCAGTTGATACATTTGATATCAGCATTTTTAATGCCATTTTTTCTTGTATTTCTAGGAAAATGGAAAAATTTTGAGGAAAAGAGTGTAAGAGAAATGTGTGGTGGCCTTCTGAAAATATTTATTTTACTGAACTTGAGGAATTTTCTTTCTTGTTTATTATGCTAAATTTTAGCATGGATTTTTCCTGGCATTTAAAAATAACAAAAATGTAACCAATTTACTGATTATTTCTGCTGTAGGAGATTTGTCTACTCTTGTTTTACTCTAGGCTTTAAACCTCTGAACAATTATACTAAAATATGCAACAAAACCAACATAAAGTAAATATGCATATGGCTTAGATAATGGACTCTCAAATGTATTATTTACACAGATTGTCCATGATGTTGTCTTGTTACATGAAAAAAGGGAAGAGCCAGGAAAAAAGTTTTTGCTTTAATATTTGCTTTTTCCAGTCTAACATGAAATATTTATCGTAACAGACTTCTTGCAAACATTCTGCCCCCAGAAGCCAAATTATATCCACAGATATCCGATTGCCTTTTATTAATATCAGAGGGTAGAGTTAGATATTGTGGACCAGCATATCCCCGCCGCTCTGAAAATCAAATTGCTATGGTGTAGTCTTCCCGTTTGTCATCAGTTGCTGACAGTGGGAACTGGTCCTATGTGTGCATTTTGCCCTGCAGAAGAGGACAGGCAGTACCAATGCATGATTGGGTGCACCAGACCATTCCTTCTGTGGGATTCCTTGTTGATGAAGGGTGATTTGTTTCCAGAGACATCAGAATATGTTTTGTCATCTCTCCCGGTGGAAGATTGCCAGGTTTGCCTGGGATTTTGCAGGCAGGCACATTAACACTTGAGGCGTAGGGTGTGCCCAGTGAACCCAGCAGGTGTGGAGCCCAGGGCATCGCAGAGAGGGTACGTGCCAGTAAATGTGGTGCACTGGGATACTTTGGGCTTTTTGTGCATGTGAGGATCAGCCTAAGTAGTTCTGATGATTCCCAAATGCTCATGTGCTGTTCAGTAGGTATGCAAATGCATAGGGCACAGCAGATTGCTGGATGCCCAACTGTGACGGTTTCCTTGACAAAAAGAAAAAGAAAAAGCGGTTGCATCTGGAGAAGGTACATGTATTGTAGCCTACTCTCCATAAATATGTCTGAAAATGGAGAAAGGATGAAGGAATAAAGAGATGCACCAACTTTCCTTTCTTTTGGACACTTGAAAGATTTCAGTCAGAACTGTTTTGAACTGAGGAAGTTGCAAAACAAAGGCTGGAAACTCAGGTCTCTGATCCCACAGGCTGGAGAATAAAGGTTAGAGAGGATTTAGGATTCACCCTATATTCCTCTCTTCCTTTCTTTGCATCATGCTAGTTTCTAGGTACCCAGCTGGTGGAAGACTTTGCATGGCCTGTATCGCTGGCTTGCATGTTGGAGTTAGAATATTTTCATGTTGTCACAGGAATCTGCACCTACAGATGTGCATGAGCAATCAGGTCTCTGCATATGTTTGCAAAGCACCTAGTGCTTTCATGAGGCTGTTCAAATAGTCACAACAAACTCCTGGTTAGGTTGTGTAATGTCATTTGACTTCTTGCTTCTGCCAAATTCAGTTCTCTGACCAGGAATGAAAGAAAATGGCCTTATGAGCCCTGGAGCCTGCATGGCACTTGTCCTATCTGTCATACAGATGGGTTTCCAATGTCATAGTGAGGAGATTAAAGACAACTTGGCTTTCTGAGCTTTTGCGGTCGCTGTATCCTGCATTACTGACATTACGGACTTCTGGCAGACCTCTCCCTTTTGATGTTATTAATATTAAAATAGAGTAATTCTTTATATTACAGAGATGGGCTTCTACTCTGACTCTTGACAGGCTTTACTGTGGGGCTTCAGGCACCTCTGCTGCCCTCGTGACGGAGGCAGTGCTGAGCCTTCCCATGGGAGCTGGGCCAGGGCTGGACGGGGACTGTAGGCACCACTGGGGTTCGGGATGGAGATGACGCTGTGCTATATAAACTGTGACTGTTAATGGGGAGCCTGGCTGTTTGAGTCCTATCGTGTGTAAATGCTGTCTGAACTTCCAGAGGGGTTATTCCCTCAGATGACAGGAGCATATGCCAACAGTGGGTTTTCCTTCCTTTCTGGCTTCCCTTAGTGCCAAGCAAGTAGCACAAATGTCCCTATACAGTGCCCTGCTATCTCAGCTGTTTGCTGCCAATAGTCATTGTGTGATATGAAAAGTCCCCAGAGATTGCGTGATGCTTTTTCATTCCCAGAGATCTCCTTATAAAACTGGGAACGTGATCAGGAAGAGAAATGGGGAAGCTGCTGCTTCTGCATTTTTCCTCACCTCAGGGCAGGCTGCTGACTGTGTGGTTCTCTAGGTGTGTTTCTAGGAGCTGGTTGTGATCTGATAAGCCATGTCTGGCTTGTGTCCTGGCTACTGAGGAGGACATCCATGTTTGTGCATCAGCACTGGATGAAGGAACCTTTATTAGCAAGCAGTGTTTGAAAAACACGAGATAATACAGAGGGCTTTACATCTTAATTTTTTTTCCCCTTACTGTACTATGATTGCCATATCCACAGTTGCCATCAGCGTAGCCCTTCATTTCTGCAGATGCATTTCTGAGGTGTAGCGTTTTGAACCCGCGTGCTCTGGACTGGCTTGTGCGGATGCTGGTGCCATGATGTAACGGGGTGTGTGCCTGGAGCTGGTGACGAAGCAGAACAGCTCTCTTGAGGTTTGGCAGAAAATAGTTTCTTACATTGTTATTCATGACATTTTTTTGTTCTTGGCAAAAACAAAAGGAAGCTTTAACAGGTAGAAGGTTGTTGCCTTGCCACAGAAACATGTTCTTGCATATGACTGCTGCAAGGGCAAAACCACTAGCTGGACCCACCCCTGCTTGTGGTCAACATTTGCTGTCCCAGTTAGTGATAAAACCCCTGTTCTCATTGGATCATAAGTCATATGAATATTAAGCTTTTTAATCAGTGTTAATTGCTGACTTTCCTAAACCAAATTCTTTTAAAAAGAACAAGCAGCTGGTAACAGAAATAAATGGGTATTTCCAAGGAACTCAGTGTTAGTCTCGCTCTTATTCTGTTAAAGCCACTGTGAAATTGCATGGACAGAGATGGAGTAATGCAAAAGATGAGTACTTTGGAAAATCATGTCCAGTGTGGCTGGATCAGTGAAAAGGAAATGACAAACAAACCCAATGCAGGCCAGTGAGCATGTCCATGCTTAACAAAATTGAGCTGGATTAAAATTAAATTCTAATTTCTAAAATTAGAAATTTAGAATTCTAAAATTCTAATTAAACTGGGTCAAACCATGTGTGCAAACCAGGTCTTTAAAAATAATTATTTGGAACCTTGTTTTTTCCAGTCCTTTGTATATGATGTTGTTTGTTTTAGCTGTTCAAAGTGCATATAAAATGCTAACAGTGGCATGCTAGTGCTTCACGCTTGCTTTGCCCTCATTTGATTACAGTGTAAATGGCAAATAAGGATTGGTGCTGGGGCGACAGTCCTTAAAGGTCCCTCAGTGACTAATTTCAGAACCCCTTCTTGTTAGGTCTTTGGTTTTCTATGACCCTTCTATTATTGAATATAGTTATTTTCTTGTGCAAACAGATGTCAAAAATATATATTTTCTGTAAACCTTAGTGGTGCAAACAGGAAGATGCTTTTCCAGTATTAATGCTAAGACTAGAGGAAAGTAGCTTACAGGCACTGTTGAGAGATGGGTTTATATATCGAGATAAATTCTGAAGTTGTTTAAACTTCCTGTGTTTTGAGGAAAAACTAAATAGTAAAACTAACAAAACGCAGTTGCTTGCAAGTTTGTCTTATCCTGTCTTCCACCTCTGACCTCTGCAGTCCCAATTCCTTTGCCGAGTCCTTTAGGATCTCTGCTAACCCATAGATCTGTGGCCCCCGCTTACTCCTTGCCGCCCGTCTGATCCAAGGGTGGCTATCTGCTGCCCTTTGGGCAAGATGCAGCCTGTGCTGCGGCTGCCTGCGGGTCCCTGTGTGCTCCCTGGCTCCCATTCTGGAGCCTCCTCTCAGGAGGGAGTTTGTCTTGGTCTCTGATTTTCACAAAACACACAGGAATTGAATCATCTCGGAGACTTCTATCTATCTGTCAGTTTTGGTTGACATGGGCTGACAGGTTGAAACATGGTTGTGTGCAAGGTGGCACAATCGGATACACCTTGTTTCTTTAAGAAATCTGGCTAAGCTTCTGGCTTTGATAGTGGAGGAAAGCTTGCAATTCCCTGTAATCCCATGTCCCTTCCCGAGCCTAAAGGGTCGGAAACTAGAAGGCAATACAAAGCGCTTGGGAGGTAGATTTTTCTGTATAATATTTTCATATACTCTTTGATTATCATTATTTTTTAGACGCTTTTGTTGTAAATAGGGTCCTAGTTATTTAAATTTGTTATTTAAATGCATGCATTGGCAATGCTGTAGAGTTTTAACTGACCCTGTGAAATTTTTCTCTGGCACATATTACCAGATTTATCCTAAGGAGCGATGAGCTGATGGTGGTGTATTGTGGCATCTGGATGTGGATGACGGAATCTGCAAAGAAGCTGCAAAAGGAAGTTATTTTGAAACTTGTGGATAGTTAAAATTTTAGATTAAATTTTGAAGTGAATACAATTAGAAGATGATGTCACAGTAGAGATGCCAGTTTTTAAAGTTCATATTATACATGTAAACCAGACTTCACATACTTGCTGCTCCACACTTCTCCAGCAAGCTGCTGGTATTAGCTGGGTGCTTTGTGGAATGTTTAGGTTGTTTTGCTGGTTTGTTTTGTTTTTTATTTCTTGACAGCAGCTTTGTGATGTGATGCAACTGGTTAGACAGGCTATTGCTATTACAAGGTGAAAGCAAGCAGATAAGGTTCAGAGCTTAGGAAATGAGAACGGGGTTTGAGACTCAATCACAAGAAGGGTTCTGGTGAAGCTTCGTTGACATCTGAGGTTTCATGGGCTGGGTCAGTGGATTTCAGTCTTGTTGTTTTGAATATTTATATATGTGTTTGTGTGCATGTGCATGCAACTTTGTCCATAATACCTTGGGCCCCATTGTGTTTGGTGATGTACAAGTTTACAGGGATGCCATTGCTGCCTAGGAAAGCTTCATGTGACGTACTGCTGAGAAATTGTGAATGAGAGGAATACAGGCAAATCTATATGCCTGTGAATATAAATGTATCTGTAATCAATCAGAATAGCAAGTGTTGTCTGTTTCCATCTGGAGCATGGAAACAGAATAGCAAGTGTTGTCTGTTTCCTTCACCTGCAGCTTTATGAAGAGACTAATTTCCAATAGGCACTAAACTTTGGGTAGTAGGAGCAGTTGGTTGTCAGATACTTGTACATAAATGGACACCCCGCAGTAATGGCATAGGTTAATTTATTCCACCAAAAACTCTGGCTCAAACCTGTGACGAGGTCAGTGTGAATACACCTTCTCCAACAGAGAAAGCATTGAATATACACCCTTTTTTCAGCAGAAAACTTGGTGCAAAGTGGGCCTTGTTTTGTTTGAGAAATTCGACCTTTTATAGGGCAAATTCAGTTCCAGTAAATTCAATGGCAGAAATTCCTGTTGACTTCAGTGGAGCGAGAATTCCACGCAATAACCCAAGTGTTAGGAGAAAGCACCAGTAGCTGTTGGTGCAAAGTCCTTCAGGGAACCATTTGGAAATGTATCCGGTGGTATATCAGAGGAGGGCAGGGGTGTCCCCAGCCTGTGCTGGGGCTCTGCTTTTGTTTTACCCAAATGCATTGTTCATTATACAGTGCACTACTTCAGCTTACACTGTGCAAAATGAACTTGGGTGGTTTAAACAGGGCAAGGCAAAGAGATGAGAGTTTAAAAATCTGGTAAAGCTGTTCAGTGGTTAATTGCAGGAAACTCTTGGTCCCTTTTGTGACCAGTTCTTCCAATGGTTAGCTGCTGCTTTTGCTTCATATGTGCTGGTAATTATGCTAGTCTACATTGCTTAAGGCTCTGTGGTTCTTCAGCTGTGTTTAGCCATTTTCTTGAAATTATTCTGCAGGGGTTTATTTGGGTTTTTTTCCCCCTCAAGCATTCACTGTTCATTTCTCTCTCTGCCATGATTTAATTTCATCCCTACAAGTAATACAGAAAATTGGAAGATAGGGCATTGAACAGCAACTGCTTGTAGCTGTTCAGGAACTATTACTGCACATCTGACCTATAGTTTGCTTGAGAGGAAAATGTTGCCAGCCAGGCTTCTGCTGTATGAAGCTGATCATCTTATAAAAAAAACAAAACCAAAACAAAACCAAAAAAACCCCCCAAAAAAACCCACCAAGGCTCTTCTCGAATTTTTTTTTGCTAGGAAAATGAACTTGGAAGCACCGTTCTTTCTTAATTTAATTAGAAAAGCAAGGTATACTTTACTTTTAAGAATAATTAGGAGGGTAGTGTGGTTTCATTTTGGAGACCAACTTAATACTGAAAGCCTTTCCAAATGTGTAAGTAATTTTCCCTTGGGTTTTGTGGACCATCTGGCCAATAGGATTTTGGAAGGAAATAGGAATTGACTGCTGCTGTGAAATCAGTGCCATGTAGTTCATCTCTTGCAGAGCTCATTCAGAAATCTGGAGACTGATGTATTTTCTCAGAGACTAATTGTGTCCATTAACTCCTTTTTTTATTTGGAGAGGATGTATCAAATAGAGCCAAATGAAAAGGCACTGAGAGGAGATGCTCTTTTTTCTTCAGTTAAATGCACTGTGAAGACTTTTGTATGTGTGTGAAAAATGTGACCTTTTCCTAGGCAAACCTCAGATCTTCTGAACTCAACAGTGGTACTCAGTAGAGTTCTTGACTTCAGGATTCATCTCAGGTGAAGAGAGTTGTAGGGAGGGTATTTGCCATGAAATACTAAAGGAAAGACTCAGAGGCCCCAAGAGAAATCCATTTAATGCCAGTTGTTAGTATTGGGCTGTCCTGTCTCACACAGTCACCTGCAGAGAGATGCATGCCCACGTGGTGTTGCAATCTGTGAGAGAAGAGCACCATCAGAACTGGAATGAAAAAGTAAATCACCTTTAAGATTGTTGTAGCTCTTATCATCTAGGCTGGAACTTGCAGTCTGAGCTGTGTACCCTGCCTGCCTACCCAGAAACACAATTTTAACCCATGCAGAATCTTGTCCATGTTCTGCATTATATGCAAGAAAAAATCCAACTATGTTACACTTATTGTTCACAAGAACACTGAAGGATTTTTAAAAATTGAGTGATATATTTGCCGAGTGCTTAATGTGCATGCAAAGTTATGTTTTTGTGGGATAGAAGGCTAATGAAACTTTTTTTTTATTAGCATGTGTCTAGGGAGGCTGAATTACTTAAAAAGTTAAAACTTGACTCTCACAACAATTACAAACCTCATGTTATGTGCAGCTTGACCTTCAGAGCTTTGTAGTGATGGTGAGCCAAAAAAACCTTCCTTTCAGGGATTCCTGCTCCAAAACTCCGGCCACCCATCAGCTGACCTCCTACAGTCCAGCCCCGACTTCC
>NW_010321242.1:23955-35520 GCF_000700745.2 Antrostomus carolinensis
GGCCGACGGGACACATTTAACTGCTCGTGACTTCATCCAGCAGAGATGTGCTGTGTGTAGATTTTCTCTAGTGCCCTGTATTTCTGTAAACGGATGCACATGAGTCAGGCAGTGAAAATTCACTGGGGTGGAGGGATTTGTACCTCTCCCTAGACTTAGCTTCTCAACAAACCCTGGTCTGCCCACTGAGAGCCTTCCTAAGGCTGAGGCTTTTTTCCTAAACTGTTTATTTCTTTTGGATGAACAGACTTTCAGCACGGCAGACCTCGGTTGTCATAAGTCATTGCTGGGCTCCCCAGGTGTTGAGCGGGACTGGCTCTGTGCCAAGGCTACTGCAGCCATCCTGCACGCAGCAAGAGGAGTCACGGGGCTGTGAACGCCCCCCTGTCCTGCATCCCCCCTGTCCCGCACTGGGCAGCCTCCCTGCAGACCCAGCAGCCCAGGCATGCCCCAGGCAGGACACCCACTGGAAGAAGAAACCTGCCGGTGTCTGCGCAGCCTCCGCACCCCTGGCAGGGGTAGCAAGCCACGGTGGGGTGTCTGGGGCTGGAAACCCAACAGCGTGTTTTAGCAGATGTTAAGAGGCACGGCAAATGCTGAAGACCAGGGTGAATGGCAAGGCTGCTGAAACTGTTGTTTGTGCAAATACTGGAATTTAGGCTCAAAGAAATCAGGTTTTACTTTCCAATAAATGGAGTGTGAGGAAAAGGGGATAACTGCACAGCCTGCTTCTCAGACCTCTCCTTCCCTTCGCTGTGCTGCTCTCCAAGTTTCTCTCTTAACCCATGCACAGCCCCAAGCCACTTCTTTTCTTTCCCTGCTGGTAGCAGCTCCCATCCAGGCCACTTGGCAAAGTGCTTGCATTGCTTTGGGTGTGTGATGAGAAGCCAGGGGAGTTCAGGGGCCTTGAGGTTATCTCTAAAGTCAAGCACCTGGATGACTTTCTGAACAGAGGACAACTAGAGCTTCAGACTGTTTGTCTTCCCCTTAGACCCTCCTGAAGTATCTAAAACATCATGTCTGCATGTTAGCTGAGTACGGAGAAACTGTAGAAGTGGGTACTTTCCAGATTCCTCCAAATGAGCATGGAGCTGCAGAAGATTACATGGGGTATCCTGCCACAGACACTGCCCATTTCAAATAAGTAGAGGACAAAACTCTTTTCCTCATATTGTGACTAGCGTGGTATTTTCAAAAGTGCTTAGTGCTTTGCTTGATCTCGCTAATAGCAACATGAATGACCTCTGGGAGCAGATTTCAAAATCCCAAAGGATCAGTCTCTAGTCCAGTCTTAAACAAGTATGCAGTAGCCTTGAGTGGTTTGTGTTTTGCATAAAGGTGCTAATCTGATCAACTGAACATACTGATACTGCAAGAATGTAGGTACTCAAATATGTGTTTGTGAAAGGGCTTGAATCTCTTCCTTTGTTTCATTTTCTTTTCCCACTGGTCTGCAGTCAGACACAGACAAACATCAGGCAAAGCAAACAATCTGCATTTCCACTTTTACAATGGGAGGAAATAGGAACTGAAAGGATAAAAAAAACCCAAACTTGACAGAAAAACTGCTTCTGGTGCCTCTTGGGTTTTACAGTTTATGAGGGCTGTGGTACAGACACTTGCAGTAGGGATGAAAGACTGTCCTTGTCCTCCAGAGATCAAGGTTGTTTGATCTGGTACCATTGAGTGTTATTAATTAACTTTCATTCTTTATATGTCTACATGCAGACACATTAGATTTTACTGTTAATGTTTTACATCCTGAATTCTGGGGCATGCTAAATGGTGTTTGACTTCATAGTATGTTCTATACTGAAAGTGGTAAGTCTTGGCTGGCTTCTTGGAACATATGTCATAGAGTGGAAATTAGCATATAGGAGGGAAAAAACCCAACCATAAACCTTGAAGAGCATGTCTTGATTATTTACAGTGTATTGATATTTAAGTTGTTCACCACTCTGACCAGCTGTGGTCAAGGGTGATCATATTTTGTTGCATTTAGGTGACACACTTTGCCTTCCCTGGTAGGAAAATGTCAGTGGTCAGTTCTGAAGGCGATGTTAAATCTAAGTCAATCGAGCAGTCCCATTACAATGTAAGGACTGGTGATGTGTGATGTTGGATAGTCTGAGGGCAACGGAGAGCCTTTATGTTGCTGAAGCAGTAACCTTGGGAGCTCATTCTGATGCTGCAGTCTGCTGTGTGCTCTTCCTCTCAATAGCATGGAGTTAATGGCAGAGAAAGCTATCCAGTTGCTGTTGAAAGAGGGTGTTTATGGAGGACAGGGAAGGGGAAATGCAACATTTGGCTATGCTGGCCAAGTCTGTCTGGGTAAGACCTAGGACTGACTGGAAATTGGCTGCCAAATGTGGGGGTGAAAGGGTACACGTGTTGCATCCACATGGTCAGCATTTAGGCAACGCGGCTGGGTTGTGGTTTTACGGAAGTCCCTGCATCCTGCACTGCTGGCATGAAAGCAGTCACTCACAGGAGAGGAGTGTGCTCTAGCTGGGAGATGGAGCTGAGGGCTGCTCTAGAGGTGACCTGGAACAAGGCCCTGGCTTCCAAATCTCAGCATCTCCCAGTATCACAAAGAGGAGAAGAAATGCTATAGGGAAATACAATTATTTGATTTACAGCCCCAAAATAACAACAGACAACTGGAGACAACATGACAGAAGTGCCACCAAAACTTTATAATGTCAGTCAAAGTAGGCTTTCTGCAGCCTGAGTTGCATGATTAAAAGCATGAAGCTGTGATCAAAATTCTAGCCACATTCCCACCTGGCTGATGTCCTGAATTCTTCATGGGGGTTTAAAAAAAAAAAAAAAAAAAAAGACTTTCTGAAACTGGTAGTTATCTGTCCAAGGCTGATATGTGTTGTGGTGGGTTGGGAGTTTTGTGGGTTTTCTATTTGTTTTGTTTTTAAACTATCAGAGTTGATGTGGGTTACATGTCATAGTTTACAATGAAATGGGTAATTTCTGAACTTTCGTGCTAGTATTCAGTGCATGACTGACCCTGAGCTGTGCCTCAGACCATTAACTAACAAAAACAAGCTATATGCTTCCAAACTCTTAACTTCTTCCTTGGAATTTGTTCCTGTCCCATTTCAAGTTTTGCATTACTGCTGTATTTTTAGCTGAAGAACTCCAACCATGACTACAGTGGGTTGTCTCACATGGTATCAGTTGCTGAGGCAAGGATTATAGACTGGTCTTCCTGATAGAGCTCTCCTCTAAACTGTCTTCTTGGGTGACACTTCTCAGCACCAAAACACTACAGCCCCTGATGTGCAAACCCTGGCCACTTGTTTACATTGGTCAAGACCCCAGGGGACAGCAGGATGTCCATTGTGAACAGCCCTATGCTGTAAAACAGCAGCAGTGTCCAAACTGCAGTGCAGGAGTAGTGTATCTGGAAGTTTTATGTTCTTGGGGTCCTCCTCCCTGCCACGCAAACCCATAAACCCATTGGCATGCTCTGGGGAGTGTGCTACAGCTGCGTGGGAGGCTGCCCTTGGTTGCCTGCTGCGTGAGCAGGCAAAGCTGGTGTTCCCAGGCTGGTCTGAGGCTGGCAGTAGCAAACATTGCTCATCTCTTCTAAAGAGCTGGGTCTCAGTAGAAAAGCCTTGTGTGGTGGAAAGGGAAGCAGAAAGATCATGACTTTGTTAAGGTCATGTGGAATAGCACATCGGGTTTCCTGGATCCCTGTGCAGAGCATTGTTCATTCGATGCAGAGTCTCTTGAAGGCTTTCCTTGTGTTACCAGGATGGAAAGGGTGGAGAGGAGAGGGGCAAAAGGGTGGGGTCTCGTCCTTCAGGGCACAGAAGGCTGAGCTGGCGGTCTACCAGCAACTGCAGGGCCACACACTGATTTACCCGAGATGTTCAAAGTTCATAAATGGCTTTTGAGCAGGAAACCTGCTTGTTGAAGTTCACTTTCAGTAAGAGCTTGCAGCAAAACAGCTGTGGCTTCACCCCGCTCCTAGAGGGCAGGTGGCCACAGCCTACATCAGTTACCCCATAATAAATGCTTCTGGGTGAGAAAGTCCTCTGGCCTTGAAAGTCTTCCATCTGCAACAGCCAGATCTTGCTTTCAAATACAAACCTTCAATGTCCAGAGGAAGCCTCAGGAGTTAAGTTTGTGGTATCTACCAGCTTTCTGGATTACACCGGCAGGCAGTGCTGTGAAGGGTCACTTGGGAGTTCCGCAGCCTCGTCCAGATGTTGTCAGCTGTTTGTGTCTGTGCACAGCCGAAGGGCACTGCACATGTGCGTGCCCAATGGCAGAGTGTGTTCGATGTGAAACTGCCTTCTGTGTGGGCACAAAGGTGCAGATTGGCAAGGGTCCAAGGCTTCTGGCATCTGGGAGGTATCCCTACACATAGGTACTTCACAGCGTCACCAAAACCGCTGCTTCTTAAGGGAGATAAAAGTGAGGTTGTGCTTCTGATTGCAGACAGAATGTGGACACAGATGGGGACTTTTGCATAGTCAAAACCACCATTTTTGTGCTGCCTTGGTATCCTGCAGCAGACAGTCCCTGCCGTTCACGTGCGCTTTTTCCTGCTGCAGTTAAATGGGGACAACTACATCAGACAGACCCAGAAACACGTGGATATTAATGAGCGCCTGGTGCCAAAAAGGAAGCGTGTGATGGGACTGCCGCAGGCTGCTTTGGATCGGTGCGCACCAGCCTAACAGGACAGCTGGTTGTGTTGTCTGGACATGCAATTGTCCACTTCACATCTGTGGGATGGCAAGCAGGGAGAGAAGCTGATGGGAGTTGTTTGCCACCCCTAGGAAGAGAGAGCTGTGCAGGATCTGGGAGGGAAGCTGTCAGGCCAAGCTCTCTGTGTGCGCCCCACAGCTGTACAGTCTCAGGTGTGTGTCACTGGCACCTGGGGTCTCTGGTTGTAATCACGGCCCAAGCCAGGGACTGACCACAATTTTTGTTTGGACTACCTAATAGGAAAAGGTGTCGTACATGACTGAATGTATCTTTTTGTAAATATACTTAATTCATGTAAAGCCCCCTTATCAGCTAAGAGCTTGACCGCTAATGCTGATAGGCTTGTTTGATGTAAATAGAAAAATATGTCTTGACCCTCAGTAGAGGGCATAGATAAGCGGTTCCTTTATCTAATTGAGCTAAAAAGATAAATACATACCCAACAGAAATAACACTGAGTGATCTGTCCTATTCCACATATATCTCCCTGCAGAAATAATGCATGGTTGGAGCTCATCAGAACCAGATCTTTGGCATAAAGGATCTTCCACAAGTGTGGCTGCAGTGAGCAGATTTGAAAAATGTGTGTGCTGGCTTCAGGTTTGCTGAATGTTACTGCAGTGACTAACTGGCAGCTGCAGCAGAACTTGTGCGGAAATATTTTCTGGAGGAGACAAGGAACTTAGCTGGACTGAAAGCTAATGGGATAATTTCTTCCAGCTTGGATACCTCATAAAAATGTAGGCAAGAACTTCAATTTTAGAAAGACACTGAGTTTCAGAATTGTTCAAGTCTAAGCTCTGTATGAGCTTGATAGTGTTTAATGCTATATTCATGGTTGGGGACATGGATGACTTGCAGATGGCTCTTGGATGTTTTGGCTGCATTCTCCCGAGTTGAAACCTGCTCTCAAACTGAGTATTTGGGTGAAAGATTAAACCTTTTACTAGGGAAATGGGCCCAACAGACCATTCCTGCCCACTGCCCGGTTTCTGAGGAAATGTGCAATGGAGGATCTTGAATCACAGCAGGCTGATTCTCTTATGATCAATGATCTGGAGAGGATGGGCAGCAGCAGATTGCACAGAGGCTGGGAGGGCAGTGGCCCTTGTTCTTCCTCCGGTTTTGGGTTAAATCAGAAAGGGTGAACTTTTTTGGGTTTCGTCACTGGAAGTCAGTGCATCTGTTGATCTCATTTGGTTGAGAAACAGTTAAAACAGCCAGTTGCTTCTAGGAGCGTTAAACAAAAATCACACCACCACCTTTCTCAAAACAATTCAAACGTGCTCAACCTTGTGGCTTCAGCAAAAGTAGCAATGTGCGAGTTCCCATGAACTCTGGCTAACCTCTGAGATTTATTGATAAATGAAAAAATAAGGGGCCAGGCCCTGAAACCTTTCCTTTTGTAGGCACTAGTCTCAGTATGTTAACAAGAAGCCCAGGGCTGGGTTCAGGATGTTTACTGCTTTTAGAGATGTCAAGGAAAATGAACTCGAAACAGTTTGAAAAACCAATGTAAAGGAGAGAAACCTGTGATTTCTGTTCTGATTGTCAGCACGGTCGTCATCTGGGTGTTAAAGCAAGTGTCATATGGAGCACATTGCCCTGCTTAGATAAGCTGCATGGACATTGATGGTTCTTTGCCACATGAACACGTGTGTCTTCTGAAGCCTTCAGCCCTCTTAGTGTGGAGTCTTGCAATAGCACACTCACTTTTTTGGGTGGTAGTGCTGAGTTCAGTAGGGTGCCAGTGTGCAACCATTGCTTATGGAGACTGCTGGTGTTGGGGTGAGCTGTTGGGTGGCTTTGCTTCTGCCACTTTTTTTCATAACTACCTGAATAGACAGAGAAGGTCTGGGGAGGAGAGGCAATAAAATTTAGGATGTCTCCAGCATTCTTTGATTCTTTTGTCTCCACTGATTGAACCTTTTCCTTCGGTGATATATAAAGGGAAGGTTTTATTAGTGTATGTTGGGATGATGTCAGAGCTAAGGAGAAATTATGGTGTGTGCTGTGTAATTCTGCCACAGGACAGAAATCAAAACTGAATGCCAAGCCTTTTCCCCTTCCTTATATTCTTAAAACTATTCAATATCAGGTGCAATGCTAGCCTAGTATTGATTGGTTTATTTTTTCAGCAGAGAAGTACATCTCCATGCTTCAGTGTAATTATGTAAATCAATGTTGATTCTTAACATCGTCCTTTGCAGAACGTACAGCAGCCCAGGAGAGACTCACTGTTTCGATGGGCTGGTCACCTGCTATGTGTGGTAGTCAGAGACATGGAATTATCAGTGTACTTGACTCCAGACAAACTCTGGAGATAAATCAAGGTGCCAGCATGTCTAGCACGACTGTATTTTGTGGAAGGCCCTCTCTAGCTGTATTGCCAAGACATTCAATGCCTGGAAACATTTGCTAACAATGGCCTCCAACAAAGGAGCCATAGCTGTACAGAGAAAGCTCGCTAACCAGGATTGACGTCAGCTGGGATGGGTGCTGACCAAACACCAGCATCTGTTGGGCTCCCACTCATCACTGCCCACCTGCACTCAGCTATGGTGGTGTCTGTGGTGTGGGTCTGGTGAGGGTGTGTCCCATTTGTCTTCCTCCTGAGGTCTGTGATAGTGTGTAAATCCTATCAGTCTAGTTTATGAGAAAAAGCTTTGCAATCCCAGGAATGCTTCCATGGAAGGAGGACACTTACAAATATACAAAAACTCAGCTGGATTTAGATTTCTGTAGAAGAAAACATGACTGTGACATATCACCTGAGAATGAGGAATCATTTTTCTTTGATGCAAAATGACTTAGTCTTAGAAATAACAGTCATATGCAATTTTGTGCAGATAGGACCTGGGTTTTAAAATGACATCAGCCTAGCTTTTAATTTTGCAGGTGTAAATTGCACCTGCAAATCATTTTGTCTGCAAACTGCAGCATTTGATATTTGATTTCCTGATTTCCTACGGCTTAATTAACTGATGTCAGTTAATTATTTTGATGTACAGCTTTGCAGGCACTACTATTTCAGAAACAAAATTGCAATCTCAAAGCATCAAACCCATTTCTGAACATCTGATGGAAGTGAGGAATTAGGACACGTAGCCCATCCATTGTTCAGATGAATCTTTTGGCATTATTCTCCAATATCAGATTAGTGTTGGTTATCATGGCAAAACACTGCAACTATGGCATCTGCTGAGCAATTTGATCTAACCAAGCCAAGAAACTGCAATTCACAGCAAGATTCCTCGTTGTTTCTAACATACATTCTTGTGAACCACATTTTGTGAGTCTCTGTATCATGTTTGCTCTTTTAATAGCTTTATTCCCTATTGCCTCCCTTTTCCTAGCTTTGTTTTCAAAACTAACCACTTACCTGGTCTAAAATTACCAGTTATCTATTGCTTAATAATGATTGTGGGGTGTGGGTATTCCACTAGTGTAGTGTGTGTCTGTATGTAGGCACACATGCAGTCAAAGCCCTAGGAGAGTTCCTACCCACCACCATAGAATCTTACAGCTTAAATACAAAGCCTCTGCATCCTTTTTTAGGAGGTAGCTGAGATGTAGTTAACTCAGCTGCAGTAAAAATTTTCAAAATGAAGCATTTCACAGTAAAAAGCCTTTTCTGGGGGGTAAAAAAAAAAACAAAAAACAAACAAACAAGAATACATACAGGTTTAGTTCCTTGGCAGCCACATACAGGTTGCCAGATTGATGTGCTGAAACCTGGAGTTTTCTCTTTACCCTGTGGTGAGCCAGAACATGTGGGGTGGGGAGGTGAGGACAGTGCCAGCTACCCAGCACCTTGCTTCCCCAGCACGCATCAGTTCTGGATTGCGGGACAAGAAGCTTGCTCTGGTTAGGTCATCCTGGGTGCTGAGATTTCCTAGAAGAGGAGGTCTGAGGGGTGGCAACAGCTGTTGAACAGGAGTTGGATGGAGACATTGTGCTCTCTGGCAGCAGAGATCTCCCAGCATTGCTGCTTGCTTTGTGCTAAAGGGGGAAATTCAACCCCTGCAAAGGTAACTCAGTTAAGTTTAGAGTGTGGTAAAGGTATGAGTCTGATAACACATCACCAAGCTTCCCTTGGTAGTTTTGTGTCACTGAAAAGTTGTTGGTATGTGATTGAAAGCAAGTACTCCAGCCCAGTTGTTAAATGACTGATTTGTTGCTGTATACATTGTTTGCATCCATGTTTTACTTACAGTCTGTTGTTATTTTAACAGGGTCGCCATGTTAAGACTGGGCAGCTAGCAGCAATCAAAGTGATGAATGTTACTGAGGTGAGTGGAAAACCAAAAATAAAAAAGTTGTTATCAAGGTGCAAGTTAAAATAAATAATCAGATCGTGAGAAGATGGATAACTTATAAAAGACAATACAGTGGTATAAATTATGGTTGCTGAGCACTGGTTTGTGTTTTATAAAGTACTGAGAGGTGTTAATACAACCAGATTTTTCAGTTTTAACTGACCAATGGTGACAGAGCAATAGGGGAATATATATTTTGATGGTCTATAATAACAAAGAGAACTCTCTTCCTGCTTATTTCTAGTTGATTATCTGTTTCCAGAGATAGCAAGTAAAAGATTTCCTGTAGCTCTGTGCTGCCCCTGCTGTGTTTCATCACATCCTCTCCCCTCGTGTGCCAGCCATTCCTCAGAGCAGCTACGCTGACAGCTAGCAAGCAGGGACATGTTAGAAATGCGAATGTAGCTTTTCTTTATTGTTATTTGACAGATGAGAGAAGGAGACAGTTTAATTGGCACTGTCCCTGCTCACATTTATAAAGTGGTGTCAGTGCTGGAACAGGGTGTTGAAAAAGTTGCCAGGTATTGTTTTTTGTTTCTCCTTTTAAAAGCAGTAGCAAAGCAGTTTGCCTCCTTGAGACCCTGTTAGCCTGAGCCTCAGAAAGGTTGAGGAGACTCCCTACTTCTTCTCAGGTTTACTGGAAGTCAGTGGTTTGGTAGGATACACCTAATCCCACTGAAGACAAGCTCCCCATTCTGCGTCTCTGGCAATGTAGATACGGAGTACACGACTCCAAGATAAAATGAGAGTCCTCTTGCAATATTGTGGAAGGGTTATCTCCTGAAATAAAGAACAGGGCCAAGTCTGCCAGTGGTAGATTGACACGTGGTGTTTTGGGCAAGCACAAGCAAGCCTTGCCTGTGTTTTCGTATGTCATTTGATTGTCTTGGAAGACAGCAGAACAAGTTGGTGTCTGCATGAGCCTTGTCATACAGAGAAGGTCCAGGACAGTTCCCTCTGCTGATGGTGTAGGAATCCAGCCCTCAGCAGCAAGTGGTCTGAATTGCACGTTGATGTTTTGGACTTAGATTCTACTGTAATGCGTTTACAAAGCATATCTAAGGGCTGGTTTGGCTATGGCTGCTACCTTGTGAAATGTGCACATGTGGTTGAATTACCAGTTTTGCTCTTCTCTGTGCACAGAGGAGGGTGCATTTTTTAAATGAGCGCTACATTAGATTGGTGGGATTTTTGCTTTTCGATCTGTAGGTACATATATCACCAGATGCTTTGGCTTTAAATAATGGCAGTCACCAAACATGAGGCTGCTAGATTTTGGAAGGGAGAAGGGCGGGGTCTGTGTTGGAGACAGATTCCTGAAATCAGGGCACCTCCCTGCTTTGACAGAGGAGCTGATAGGACAGATCCTGGCAGGGACTCAGAAGTGATCCAGAGCTCCTGTAGGGACTGCTTTCGTGCTTGACTGGGTAAGCAGTGCGCGAGGGCTGGCCAGAGATGTCACTTGTGGGCTGTCCTGTTAGCACCAGCGACAGTCCCTTCCTTGATGAAACAATTGAAGCAAAAACTGCAGGAAGGGAACCTTGGAAAGATTTCCTTCCCTTTGCTATACATAACACAGTCTCCTTTGTATATAAGCAACAAACTGTAGCCTCAAGTAATGCCTGTTTGCTTGGAAACAAAATTTAAATGGAGGACAACCTTGTGGTCCAACTTCAGGAATTCACATTGGTAGACTTGAATGATTCTGGGAACAAAAACCATGTGTTGGGGTCTGATTTGCTGCTTCCTTGCAGGCTAGAGAGCCACCATCATACTGGGGAACCTGTCCCATTGCCTGAGGAGCAATGATAACAGATCATGCTGTTTTCATGTTGAGTCACTTAATGTGAAAGCAGTTGTGACAGTTTGGGAGGTGAGTGGTGAGCGTGTTGGTGCAGCCACCTGGAGGGGTTTTCCCTGGTGCTCTTCCCTCACTAAACCCCGAACAAATCCAGTTCAGCTCTACTTGAGTGTTTCTGCTTTCTGACCTTAGTGCAGGGTGAGTGCAAGGCTTTCTGCTGTTATTTCCACTTTTTTAATGCGGGGTTGGCTGTGTTCCCGCTGCTTGGGCAGAGGCTGGCAGACCTGGATGCAATCCTCCTCTCTGTCACTGGTCTCCTCCCGGCCCTCTGCAGTGCCTCTGCGAGATGTTGTGCAGGAGTGACTCAGGCGGTCGCTGCCAGTAGCTGCCAGTTCTTCCTCTTGTAGCCATCTGCTGTGCCCTGGGGTTGTCCTCTCCTCAGCCACCGCATCTGACAGCCTGATGTGTTATGGTAAACCCTGATTGCTGTCAGCACAGCAGCCCATGGATGGCTGTGTGCAGTGGCAGCGTGGGGCTGGCAGCTGCAGTTTTACCTTCAGACACCTCAGTGCAGATTCCCAGAGTGCTTGGGGTGAGCCACATCACTGCAAGAAATGGGATTACTGCTGGCATCCTGAGCTGATCCGTCTGGACAGGGACTGCGCTGCTGGTCT
The DNA here is from genome assembly GCF_000700745.2 of Antrostomus carolinensis. Lineage (NCBI taxonomy): Eukaryota > Metazoa > Chordata > Aves > Caprimulgiformes > Caprimulgidae > Antrostomus > Antrostomus carolinensis. The sequence continues at coordinate 35,484 of NW_010321242.1, forward strand.
TGTAGTGCAGAACAGATGGGGTGGTTGAAGCCAATGC
>NW_010321242.1:35553-37925 GCF_000700745.2 Antrostomus carolinensis
CTGCTCTGCAGTTGCAGTAGGTAGGACCATGGGTACAGCTGAGGCTGATACTGTACATGTCCAGGACATCTCTGAAGTTCAAATCTCCTGTAAAATCACAATAGCTTTTCTCTGTGTCATAGCATTTTGTTACTGAAGCTCTCACAGCAGAAGTGGGTCCTAACTGTAATGTAGAAATCCTTTCAGTCTCCAGAATTTCAGTGTAATAAATTTAGAGCCAGTCAAGTATTCAGTACTTCTCTTGCATTGTTGGGCTGCTCAGGTTGAAGTTATTTTCTGACCCTTTGGTCTTCAAAAGCTAGCTTGAGGCATTAAGTAAAGTCTTTAAAATATTGAAATCCTCATCTCCAGTGTTCTGCCTGTAAATTGCACTTGAAAGCAACATCTCACATGGAGTTTGGCTTGTGAGAAATGGAAGCTGTCATAGTAAACCTGCTTCGGTGAGACAGGAGGCTCCTAGCCCCTGTGGCCATTTTCATCTTTGGGTGGTTGTACGATCTGATTAGTGCTGCACAGGGAACAGTTTTCTTAGGGAATGAAAATTTGATGTGGTAGAAAGTAGGAAGATTAAAAAAAAAAATAAGACAAATGTAGTCTTTTTCCCTTCATCTGTCTTCAAAAAAGTGGAGAAGAGCTGAATGTCTGGATTGGCCTTGTGATTTGTGTACCTGCTTAGAGGACATATCAGTTCAAGCAGCCAGTAGATACCTCTCATTCAAAGTGGGGCAATTCCAGTGGCTGAGTTGGACAAAGCCCCATGACAGTGTAGGTTGATGGTGGTTTGGTCACCAGTAATAGGTCAGTGTTGTCTGACTTGGGAGAGGATAGGATTGAACAAGAACGCCTCATATTCTGGGGTCCGAGCTACTTCCGTGCTACTTGGATGTTGTGGTGGGTTTCTCTCCCTCAGCATCATGTTTTCATCACTAGAAAATCCAACCTAAGAGGCCTTTTGGCTAACGTTTCATCATCACAAGTACATTTCTGCTACAAGATTCTGTTTCACCAAATCTGTGGGTTTTTTCCAGCAAGAAATCATTTCATCAGAAATTTCCTGACCTGCTCCAGCTGTGATTGTTCAGCTCTAAGGTCTGGGGCACACCAAGAGCTGAGCAAATCTGCCCTTTGCTGTCATGAGCTGCAGCCCCGAGCTGATTTCTTAAGAGCAGCAGCAGGATGCTGTGGTCATTGCGGGATCCTCTGGACATCTGTCAGGAAGTGCTGCCGTGTCACGTTACGGGGGGAGAGCGGGGAGCCCTTTGAAATGCTTGAAGGGGAGCTGATGGCAACGTGCGCTCGTGCGCCTCCATGCAGGCTCTGCTTCCTGTTATCTGACGGTGCCAAGCAAGCAGAGTGCTTGCAAAGAGATTGCATTCCCGCTGCTTTTCTCTTCAGCTCTTGGTGCAGATGATCAAAGAGCTCTTCTGCTGCAAGTCTTACTTTCAGTCTTTCCAGATAGCAAAATAACATTTAAATGAGAAAGTTGTCATTAGAACTTCCCCGGTACTAGGGGGTCTCTTGGTGGAGTGTTTATCAACTGATGATCTTGTTTCCATTTGAGGTCTGGGGCGTGTGCTTTCTAGTTCTTTGCTTCCTAATGTCATTGCAGATAGGCCCACATCTTCAAAAATAGCCTTTGATCTTGAACCTGTTGTCTTTGTGCATGCAGTCATCTGTGCCCAGAAAAGCATTGGCTTGTGAAAGCAAACAGCTTTTTGCACCTGTGCAAGCTTGTTTGCTTCCTTTTCTTAAGCAGCATGATTTATGAGCAGGTTTCTAGACCCCTGAGAAATGTGGCTGATAGTAACACTGACAAGAGGGGTGGTGGAAAGTGGAAAACCTGAGCATGTGCACACACTGAAAAGTTGAGGGTGTTTTTGCCCCCCAGTCACCCTGCTTGAAGGATGTATGTAGTACTGAGACTTAGCAAGTCCAGGTTCAGTTCCTGGCTGGGCTGCAGACATGGCCTATGGGACAGAATCACTCACTTTTACCCATCTACCTTGGTTTCTCCATGTGAAATAGAGTAATTTTTCCAAAACTCACTCCAGCACTGGGAAGACAGAGTACTTTTTGTCTGTGAAATGCCTGCCTGCTGGCCCATATAGCTCTTTACCTTACTGACTGGCTGGTATGCGAAGTCACATCTTTGTCTTTGAAGGATGCAAGAGTTTGGCTCAGAGGGTTTCTGCTCATCAGGGAAGCCCACTGTCCAGTCTCAGCAGTGTCTTCCCAAGGCACTCATCCTGTACCTGAGCAGCGTACAGCAGTGTGCGAGCACAGGTAACTGCCCCCATGGGCAAGGGAAGAAGAGGCAGGTGCAGGGAGGGAGCAGGTTCCAGCCTTCTGGCTAAATAGATAAGGATTTGAGA
>NW_010321242.1:37957-54444 GCF_000700745.2 Antrostomus carolinensis
CATTACACCCGTGCAGCTGCTCTTTCCTCTTGCTGGTGAGTATGGAAGAACCTACCTGATGTTCCAGCTGTATTCACAAACAGGCACAGGCTTATCTCTGTTTTAAAAACATGGAAGCAAGATTGCAGAGGAATAGATAGTATTTGGATAAGAGCTGCGCCAGCACCGTTCCAACATCCAGCAAGTTAATTGGGCTTGTCCTAAGGAAGAAGAGCTGAAAAGGAGGAAGTGGTTGAGATCTGCCAGCTCCCCGAGGGGAGCTCTGTGAAAGCTGCAGGCGGGTGCTGAGGGCTCAGTTGGGCTCCACCGGTGCAAAGTTCATCCAGATGGGCAGAGTTGAAAAACCCCAAACTATTAAGGTCTGAGGAGATCTTAAGTAATTTGGGGAAGGTCTTTATCAAAGAATAATGTTGCCCCTCCACGTTTGGCTGCCCTATCAGAAGGAGTGGGCAGGATGCCAGAGGGACAGGAGGGGTGGGGAAGAGTCCTTCTTGTTTGTTCTGCTTTCTGCCCTTCTTCCCTAAAGATCTGTTACCAGAAACTCATATCAGTGACAAGACCCTTGTGGTCAGGTCCAGGTTGGCTGTTCCCATCTCATTCTCTGCCCCTTTCTCCTCATCTGCCTGTTTCCACCTTTTCACATGCACTGGCTGGAGTCCCAAAGTGAGCAGAGCCTTGTTTCCCCTCCCAGAAGGCACAAGCTCTCTGCTCCCTTTGATTGTGCCCTGGCCGCATGCAAAGAGAAACAGGACCTTGCTCCTGGAGGATTTCCCACATGCTGCCTGGAAGCCAGCTCTGACTTCTCTTGGAGACTCCAGATGCTGCACCGTACTTACTTTTGCTAATTAAGTCATACAACATCCAGGGCTGTATCAAGCTGAGGATTAAGATTCCTTTTTTCACCTTAATTGCAAACAAAAGATAAATGAAATATCTAGTGTAAAGCGTGCAGTTTGAGAGCCTGTGTTCAACAAAGGGGCTGTTCTGAAACCTGACATGGCTCATTTTGCTTCAAGTGGAGTTGTTTTACATTTCTCATTTCCTAAAGCTTAAGATAATTAGGTTTTGGTCTGGTAACGTGTCTCCTGTGGATTGATGTTACTGGGGAAAACTTACCTGTTCTGTTGGGAATTATTTTTGTGTGGTCAGGTTTAATAAGATGCATCATATGCATATGCTTGAGGGAATTTGGCTTCAGCCTGTCAGGCTTTAATGTTGTGCTACAGGTAGAAAGGACAATGAGCTGGTTTTTAAGCAGTCTGTTGTGATGGTTAAAGGAATTCTTTGATGACAAAACTACTGGAAAATAGTGGAAAAGTGCAGAAAAATGTCCTGGGAGACTGAGCTGTTCTTGCTGCCTCTTTTTTTTTTTCTCTTCAGCTAGTAAGTGCTGACTGGGATGTTTTGCCACAAGGTAAATTAGTTTTCAGCTTTGTCACCTTGCTTGTAATGGATACAAGGATACCTTGCAGCACCACTCATTTCCTATTAAAGCAAATGAGACGGCAAAATCTACATGCGTTTCACTGAGTGTTGTGCACTGTTTCTCTTGGTGGCAACACAGGAAAGAGGCTAGCTCTGAGAGGACCTCTTCAGATCAGGTAGTTCTCTCCGAAAAAGGGCACTTCCTTCTAATGTAATTATTAAAACTTGTGTTTCCATTAGTTGTCTTATTGTGCACAGTGTTGTACTGGGCAGAAGAGAATGTCTGTCCTCAAGAGACTGAAACAAAGACAGTGGGAAACAGAGCTAGCTAGTGTCTGGAAGGAGATGTCTAGGGGTGTCCTAGCCCCCAGCATGCTGGGGACTTAACTGATGGCATGATGTTAGGAGGGGGGAAAAGCTCCATGGTCCAGATGGGGTAGCCTCACAACTGGAAGGAAGGAGCAGATCCTAACCTTGTGCTGGCTCTGGAATTTGATTTGTGGCAAGTTGCCTCCTTCTTGGCTTTAATTTCCTCCTAGCAAGACCCTTCACAGGACTGGGAAGACAAATTGGCCAATGTGTGCACTAAGTGCTTTTCCAAGTATTTAAATAATGGAGTGTTAGGAATATTTTTATTTTGGTTTGAATCTGGTTAATTTCTCCAAGACTAAATTGCTCCATACAGGAACTGCAAATGGGAGAGTGATAGGTCCTGTCTAAGCCCCCTGAGGAGACAATATGAGATTGTTATACCCAAATCGGGACATTTTTTATTCTTTAGGACAAACCCGAGCAATTCATTGTTTTAGGCTGATGGATCAGGGTGATTCAGTCATTGATTTAAGAGCCTGTCCTTCAGTTGCAGCCTCATAATCACAGGATAACTCAGGTTGGAGGGAGCCTCAGGAGGTCTCTGGTCCAACCTCCTGCTCAGAGCAGGGTCAGCTGTGGGATCAGACCAGGTTGCTCAGAGCTGGTTCCAGATGGGTGTTGAAAGCCTCCAAAGACAGCGGTTGCCCTGCAGCTCTGGTCAGCCCTGAAGCTCAGCAATCACCTAAGGAGCCTTCTGCTCTCTTTTGCTACAGAATGAAGAGGAGGAAATCAAGCTGGAGATAAATATGCTTAAAAAGTACTCCCATCACCGGAATATTGCTACATATTATGGTGCATTTGTAAAGAAAAGTCCTCCAGGCCAAGATGATCAGCTCTGGGTAAGTGTTTAGTGTCATTTCTGTTCGTTAGATTTAGGGCTCCAGTATGTTTGGCTTGAACTCTGTCTCAGTGAAGCTCTGAAGTCAGTGTTCTGAAGAATAACATATAAAAGAGAAAAATTGTTCCTCCCTACACATACGATTTCCTTTGAGGATGGGCATAAAGTATGTTGTGATACTTGTGCTGTCATTCTGATTTGTTGGTCAAACTTTTCTTTTCCAAATTAAACGTTTCTGTAATTTTTATTTTCTTTTAACAAAATTGAAAGAGAGCTTTCCTCTTCCCCTTCTCTCCTTTTTTCTTGTTGCTTTCCTCTCCTTTTTTTCAATTGGAAAATAAAAAAGGGAACAGACTAATTGGCAATAAATCAAAGAACAAAAATGAATTCTCCTTTTTTTTTTTTTTTTGGCTGCAAGACTTTTCAAGCTCTACAGCAAAATGAGAAATTTCAAATTCCGAAAATATTCCCATATTTTCCAGTTCTATTAGCTATTGCTTTTCTGATTTTGTGGTTTCTTAAAAAAAAAAAAAGAATAAAAGAAAAAAAAAAAGAAAAAAGTACCCATACTCTGTAATTGGAGGGGAGCATTAATGAGGTTTTTTTTATTTATTCAGCAATGTGTATGATTCAGGAAATGAGATTTTATGTTGCCTGGCATCTGGGAAAGTTTCATGTAGTTTGCCACACCTTGATTGTGGTGGAGTAGGTGTTTGCTCATGGTATCTCTGCTGGCACCCTGTCCGTGCTGTGGTAAAGGTGTATTGCATTTGTCTTCCTGCAGTTGGTGATGGAGTACTGTGGTGCGGGCTCTGTCACTGACCTGGTAAAGAAGACAAAAGGGAACTGTTTCAAGGAAGATTGGATTGCATACATCTGCAGAGAGGTTCTCAGGGTGAGTCCTGGTTCTGCCAACAGAGCTTTGTTGCTCATGTGCAAGAAAAAGGCCTTTCCAAGCCTTTGGTCACTAACATAGATCACTAATGAGCATGATTGTTTAACAGTTTTGATCCATGTGGCTCATGGGCTGTGGTCCTTGAGTTCAGAAGAGCCCAAAAATCCAGCCTATTGACATCCCATATTATTATGTAGTTAATCCCATTTTCTGTGTCAGGAACAGAAAATTCCTGTTTCCTATGGCAAATAGCCATGTTCTGAAAGTCCAGATTCTGGGCATCTAGAAAAGTAAATACATTTTCTGTTTTCAGTAAGTCTGTCCTCCACATGAGGAGATCTTGCAGCTCATTGCTTCAGCTGTTGATGCTGTGCAAGATCTTTCTGTTCATAATTCCTTTACCTGCACACACTCAGGGGCCTTTTTTCCACACTATCAGAAGCAATGTTGACTAAAGTGCATTTCACAATCTTAAAGGTGGCCCTGCTGGGGCAATATTGCCCAAGATAATTCTTGGGGCTATATTTCATTCTTTGCAGGCTTAGAGCTTTTGTTTGCTTGTTGTTTTGGTTTGTTTTGGGGGTTTTTTTGGTTTTTGTTTCTGGAAAGTACAGAGGATAAAACAATTCCCAAGTGTAATCTAGTGAACTAGCCTGGGGGGAAAAAAACCTAAATGTTGGAACCTGTCATTCTAAATTCAAAACCCGTTACAGAATTACTGATCCATCTTCCTTGTAATGGAATTTTACTTCTTTTCTAAATAATGGTAAGATAAATGTGTATTCTGGGAGCTGGAATTCAAATGGCATCCCAAAGTAATGCTTCAATATGGACAAACCTTTGCTTCTGGAGCAGAGGAGTTGAGAAGCGTGTTCAGTAGAGAATATTGGCCATCTTACAAGGATTTGAAATTAGACTGCAGATTGTAATACCTAAAGGTTGTTGTTCTTTTGTGTGGCTATAATATCTCTATTAAAGCAATTAATGTTAAAACATTTGGTTTACGCTTATGCAACTGAAAACCGTAACAGCATGCTGTTGTGTAGAAATAAAACTAAAACAAAAAAAGCTGGTGTAAAACAAGAGGCTGGATTTAATCATGCTTGTTTCAAAACAGAATGACCCAGTTGCATGTGGATTGACAATGTTTCCTTCTGGAAAATTTAGCAGCTGAGTGGAAGCTCTGTTTGAAGTCATTAATATTACAGAGGCTAAGCATTGAATGAAGCATTCTCTGGCTTACTATAATGTATTATTTCAGTGTATTCCTTTCTATCTTTGCTGGTTTAATCATAAACAATTTTGGAACGAAGGAGAAGGCAGAATATTGCAAATCTTAGCTGAATGAAAACAATATTTGCCACATTCAAAAAGAGGTCTGACATGGTATTTTGAACTTTCTGTGGTCCATTTACCATTGAACATGGTTTTGCTGAATGCAGAATTTAAGCCACTGTGGCCAGCCAGCTGCTGTCTCTGGTCCTCGTGCAGAGCATTCTGCGTTGCTCATTCTCTCTTTTGTTTGCTTTTAACACATAGTATAAGCAGGCATCCTTTGATTCTGAGGCAGATGTTTAAGTTATTGCTACCTTGTTCTCTTCACACTTGACTTCAGAGATACTCATTACTGTCAGACCTGTGGGTAAAGAAGACAATCAAACCTGCAGTTGCTGTCCTTTCTCTTCCCCAAAACTGGGGTCTTCATGTTGCTACTGAGATCTGAAGGGCTTTCCCTATGAATAAACTGAGAAGGGTAAAAGTGTAAAAAGGCTACAATGCCACACTCATGATAATGATAGGAAGAAAGAGTAAGGAAAGTCTGGTTTTCTTTTAGGGCTTGGCACATCTTCATGTTCACCATGTTATCCATCGAGATATTAAAGGACAGAATGTTCTTCTCACAGAAAATGCAGAAGTAAAACTGGGTAAGTTTCTTTAAATGTGTGCTAGAAACCTGTTCGTAAAAATTTAAGATTTCCATCTTGTCTTGGAAAGAACCTTCAGTAACCTAAGAGCAACAAATATGTCAAGTAGCATTAATGCCTGTGTTTATAAGGTGTCTTTCATGTAGAAAGAGCTGAAAATGTGAGATGTTCTGCAAGGATGTCACTCACAGCCTGTGGGGAATACAGCTACTTCTGGGCACTCAAACACACAACCTGTCTAGTAAGTCACAGCACCATCAGGCCTTCACAGCAGATCCCAGCATGCAAAGACTTCCAAAATAAAAAAAGTTGGTGGAATAATTTGCACTAAGCCATTTCTCTAAGGGAAGGGGTCTTAGAGATTTTCACAAATCTGACAAGAGGTGAAATTACTCATGTGTAAGGGCTACCACTGAAGAGTAGCTCTTACTAATAGTCATCTTTCAGAAATGTTGGAGACTTTACTTATTTCCTTTTCTAGTTGTGACATGTCAGTGTTGACAACTTATGACTTCCTAAGACTAAACTCAAGTACATATCTCTCTTGAGGAGTGGATGTCTTTCCTGTTTTAGGAGGACATCACAGAGAATGCATGGCAGTGATTTGAAGGAGCAGTCTAAGGGAGAGCACTTCTGTTATTTGGAATTATCCTCACGCTCCCTCTCTCTTTAATTGAAAGGATTCACTGTAGAGTTGGAGAACAAAAGTCATAAACATGGCCTGTGGATGTGGGATAGGATGTGTGGCTGGAGCGAGTGAAAATAAATATTTTAAATCTCATTATGGTTTACCTTTATGGCAAAATCCTGGCTTCACTGGAGTCAAAGGAAGTTTTGCTGTTGCATTATATGAAGGCAGGATTTTACTTGTAGTCTCTAAAAGATATGTACTAGTTTTCAACTGTTCCCTCTTAAAACTGGCAAGATGCAGGGGGTTTGTGTGTTTATGGTCTTGTATAGTTACTAGTCCCACCGTTCTTCACATGGTCGACAAGTTAAACCTTTCTAACTCTGATTACTAAGTACACCAATTAAAAAAACCCCAGTTGTTTCCAGAGAGATTTGGCTCGCATGTCTTAAAGAAGCTAGAAATGCAAGACGTCCTCAGTACAGTTCTGTTCCACTTCAGTGTAAGTGTGCACACTTCCCATCAGAGCACAGAGCGTGTGATGATCCCAAAGACCAGGTCCAACTTACTGTTGGAAAGACATGTTAAATTATAGTAGTACAAATGATTGTGGTTTGCAGATGATCTGCAATGAGATAACGTAAGTGAGAAGATCTGATCCTTGGTGGTAACCATGGGGCCATCTCCTTTCAGTCCTTTCTTTTCCCTGTTATTTTGTCTTATCTGTGAATAGCACTCAAGTGCTATACCCAGTGGATCCAATTAGTGTATCTTGGAGGTTTGCTAGACAGTCCTCATGAAAGAAACACCCTTTTCAGCACAAAAAGCACCACACAGTTCTCTCATTATGATGAGTCTAAGATCGAATAAGCTAGTATACTCTCCAGTTTGTTCCAAGATAGTATATGAATGTAGGGAAGGAGTTATTCCAAACACCTCAAAATGAAGTGATATGATAGTTCTTTCCAGCTTTCACAAATGACCATGTTACACATCCAAATTTGCCTTGTCTGTAGATACTATTTTTCCTTTCAGATACTAAAGATCTCGAGTCCTAATCAATGTAGCATTTAGATTAAGCATAAATTATTCTGTTATATCTTCCTAGAGCAATTCCTGTGTGTTTTAACCTGCCTGACAGATTTAGCATGCTGTTTATTTGATCCTTCTGTCAAAAAGCAGAAAAAAAGGCAGTTAAATTTCAACTATTGGATAAGATGTACTGGAGGAACTGAGATTTGATATGCATCGTAGCCCAAAGATTTGGTATTCTAAACAGTGTGAAAATAGCCAAACAAACACTCTACCATGTGGATACAACTCTTTATTAATTCTTTACCTCTGCTTGGCTTTTCAGTGGATTTTGGTGTAAGTGCTCAACTGGATAGGACTATTGGGAGAAGAAACACATTTATTGGCACACCGTATTGGATGGCGCCTGAGGTCATTGCTTGCGAGGAGAACCCAGACTCTACATACGATTACAGAGTAAGTGTTACAACTCCGCATAAGGTAGCAAAACATGCAGGTTATTGCTGAAATCCTGCTTAAGTTCATTGCTGAATCCTGCATTTGAAAAGTTCAAACTTCCCTCCTTTTAAACCACAATGATATAATAATTGTACGAATAGAAGTATTTGTAATATGTGGGTGGTGGCTCTTTTTAATAGTGGAGTTTCATTATGAATATTTTTTGTGAATTGTTAATACATTAAATACCCTTTGAACTTCTGTGCAAAAAAAACCCCACAAAAAATGGTATTTGGAGGTTGCAGGTCAGGATGGAAAAGAAAAGAAGAGGTAAATTTGGAAAGAATACTTGAAGTAGTGTAATACTAATATGACAAGTTACTGATCTCCTCCGTAATAGAGCTGTTTTACTCTGTACTCAGCGGCGAATCCTGAGTTAACTGGCATAATTAGTATCACTTAATTCATTTATGAGCATATGGCTGCAAGAGGTTTCTCATCCCAGAATGATTTCTGGTCATTCGCAGGGTGGCTGAGGTGAGCAGGCACAGAATGTCTTGTATTTCAGTTTGTGCCCATTGCCTCTTGTCCTATCAGTAGGCACCACTCAGAAGTTCCATCTCGCTCAGCCCAGAGCCTCCCAGTTCCAATTGCTTAAATATCTTTGCGGCCTTTTGCTGCACCCACTCCAGTATATCCAGGGTTTCCTTGGACTGGGGAGCCCAAGAGCAGCTATCAAGCACTTTTTCTGATTCTCCTCCTAACTCTTATAATATGCTGATGCTGTTCCAAAGGGACTTACAAACCTTATTCTTTATCCTCTGGCCTGTTTCCAGCAGTGTTGTCATTTGTCTGCCTACACTTACCACGCAGGATGTTTTACAGGAAGGCTTTCTGAGCAGCCATCTTCTGAGTGACCCTCTGATCACTTTTGTGGTTCAGGTTCTGTCTTGGTTGCCACTGTGCACCTCTCATTCTAATTGTGGCTTCAGAAATATTTATTAGAAGAACCTTTTATCACTTCCATTTTCTAGTGATTCAGAGACTGTGATTCTTCATTGTTGAGACCTTCTGTACTGCACTGGCAGAGTGAGGTCACATTGTGTGAGTGTTGGTCATCACCAAAGAATGTTCTTGGATTTTATTTTATTTTTCATACCATGTAACTCTTCTATTGAAACCTCAAGAAATTAATCTGTTGTCTTCGTTCAGTCAATTTCCTTTTCAGAAGATAAAAGCATTAGGAACATGCACCCCTAATTCTTGAGGTTTCTTTGCCTTTAGTAATAATCACAGTTCATCTGCATACATTTATATCTGCTTCCGAATAGATTCTGCAGATGGTAGTTTAAAACTGATCAGCAGGGGTTTTGGAAGCTCTTATGCAGACAGCGCTATGACTCAGAAGGTGGCATGGATCTGTTCTTTTCTACAGAGATTTATAGGTGATGCAATGAACAAAGTAGCAAGAAAGCACTCTGTAACTTCTTGCTGTTCCAGCTCTGACTGAAAAAAAAAAAAAAAAAAAGAATAAAAATATATGTGCATAAATATGTATCTACACACACTGACCTTTACAAACACTGCTGTCATCCTCCCTTTCATCTGTCTGCCTCTCGCGCTTTGAAACTCCAAACCAAAATTTCTTGTAGTCTGGTTGTTTCTCCATTGTCCCCTAAACCTGCAGTACTACCCTAGAAGACTTTTCTAATCTTCAGATTAGAAATCTGTTAATTTCCCAACAGTTTTGTTGTCAAATCCCTCCACAAACTATGATGTGAACTGGTTTTCAGCTTGCGTAAAGCAGTTCAGAGCAGCTGGACTGAGAAGGCTCTGTTGATAAGGTCAAATTTAGTTAAGAGTGCCACGTGGGGTATGAGCTGCTGTTCATGTAATGTTATATTGCTTCTAATCTTTGAAGGTTTGTCTTCTGTCATTCCCTTTTTAAAAGATAGTTTTAGAGAAGCCCTGCAAGTTGGTTTGGTCATGTGCCTCTCATTTGGCTACATTTGACGCAAAAAATAGTAAAATAATGTACATGATTAATCAAGTGGAGACCTGTGAAGTTTTTGCAGTCACTGGTAGTGTTTCTGATGTATCTTCCGTGATCAAAACCTGGCCCTTAGCATCCAGATAAGCTGATAAAGAAAACTCCACTCAAAGTTAACTGAGCTGAACATATTTTGCAGCATAAACGTGACTGCATGATGTGCTCTCCTTTCAGGCACCCAAAAACATGTGACTGGAGAAAAAGTCAGACCCCAAGGCCTGACTATAATTCTGTTCCATCGGTGCAGAAATTCAGCAATGACTTCTCTGAAATAAGCATTAAGACCAAGAATTTTTTGACCAGAAGCAGGGGGGGGGGTGAGGCACTGCTGTGTCTCACTGCCTCATGAAAACAGTTTAAAAGATTTAAGATGTATTTAAATGGTGCCTGCTATATTCTGGCTCTTGTTCTTTGAATGCAGAAGGTCTGCATTTTGGGGCTGGCTCCTTAAACGATGAATCAGCTGTTCAGAGTTGCATGGGAAGCTTCTGGCTGTTAGCACATTTCCTAAAAGCTCAGTAGGGAATGGGAGGGAGCAGAATGTATGTCAACCCAATCCAGGAGAAATCTAGGGAAACTAAAAAGAAAACAAACAAAAAAAAACCCCCAAAATTAAAAACCCAAAAGAAAATAAACCAAAAAAAGCTTGAATGCTGCAAGTTGCAATGTGCCATGTTTCTTTTCCTGCAGAGTGACCTATGGTCTTTGGGAATCACTGCTATTGAAATGGCCGAAGGAGCTCCTCGTAAGTGGTTTGGTATAAAGGTGTGGGTGTCTGTGCTTTGTTAACATGTTCTGTGTTAAAATAACTCATGCTTGGCTAATGTGCAGATGTACAAAATTCTGGTTCTGGCTATATCTTTAAAAATAATCTATGACTTTTCCTCACCTGAGCTCTTTTGCTTTCTTCCTTTTAGACCCTTTAAGTCTGTATTTCAATTCCTTGCCTTCATTTCCTAGGGAAACAAACAAATTTTTTCTTAGGGCTCTTGTTAGCATCGCTTTGTTGATCACTGCCTGTTGGGTACAGCTAAGGAGAAGTGATTGACACATTAGCAGAAAAAATTGACAAGAGTGGCTTTGGGCTTAGGTCACTAAAAAAAAAAAAAAATGGCAGTGGGAGAAGCTAAACCTAAAGGTTGTATTTTTACTCTGAGACTGACTTGATTCTCACAGGTTTTGAGATGAATGCTCTGTTTGCTCACGCAATGGCTTTGGTCCATGACCACATTCTCAGCCTGACAGCAGATGGCCATAGTTTTACAGCCTGCCCTCGCCTGCCAGCTGACCCCTCGCTCCTCCAGTGAGCCTCTCGCAGCCAGTTGCTTTGTCCCAGAGCCCGTGAAGCAGATGTGGTGTGATGGGGTATCCGCTCACTGCTGAGAGCACAGGAGATTAAGTAAATTATACTCTGGCCTGAGCTTGAGAGCATGTAGGCTGTGTTTTTAAAAAACACACTTGGCTGTTCTGTTAGACTTGGTTTTTAGCAGCACTCAGGAGGCAGCTGGAGTTCAGGAGCACTTTCAGACGCTGTGCTTCAGCCTAGCCGAAGCTTAGTCCTGGGACATGAGTCCGTGGGGGGTTTTCTTTGAGAGAGACTTTGTAGCTTTGCATGCTGCCTCCTCGTGCCACTTGTATTTGATATTTTCACTAGTTTTGCCAGGGAAATGCTATGGATTTCATTCTGTTGTGTTTTGTTTATTGTAGTACAACAGTGTCTGGGACCATAGCTAGAAACCAGACTTCTTGTGCCTCTCATCCCCACTGTATCATGTGCTATTGAAAATACAAAGGGAAATGTCAAAAACAGAACCCAGATCTGAGAAATGATGGCACGTGGATGCAGGCAGAGAAATTAATAGAAGGCAGTGAAAGCTTTACTAGACCAGAGTCTTCCCGCTTTTACTGGTTCCGCAGTGCTCTAAGTCCCCTCCTGTTAAGAGAATCACTGCTGAACACCTGTATATCGTAAGAAATCAGCGTCCATATAGTTCCTGTCAGTTGTCATTCAGTAGCTCTATTTTGTGAAGAAAGACCTCTGATCCTCAATATTTCTCCGTGACAGGTGGAGCACATTCATAATTCCATACAAAATGTCTGGGATAGATGAGATGTGATGGTATTTACTTTCTGCAGAATTCTTTGTAGCTTCAGCTTTTCACAACAGCAACGCTAAAGAGAAGTACATTGGGCTGGAGAGAAAACAACATCTGAATGCATGAGCAGAATCTGTTGCAGATTGTATAATAATGGTGCTCAGACTCCTGAAACACAGAATAAATGAATCGTGTGCTTAGTCATTACGTTCTGTGCCAGTGACGCAGTTTATGAGCTCTCCGCTTCACATCAGGTTTTCTTCATCCTACATTTTCTCTTATGCCATGAATGATGTAGCTAAGAGTTCAATTAAAATTTAGCTTACCATTTATCTGAACCATAAGCCAGACATAATAAATTATTTCAAACCCAACTTAAACTTCTATTTATGCAAAAACATGTGTTAGAAAGGTGAGCTTTTTTTAATGTCCTTCTGAAGCCTTGTATATAAAGAATATGAAGAAAGTTGTGCTTGTTCCTGCTGTTCAGCCTTTCTTTCAAACTTCTTTTAACTGGCAATAACAGCATAGTGTTGTGAAAGATTTCTGTGTGCTCAGAGACTTTATTTCTTGGCTGTAGTGTGAATTTCATTGTCTAATGGTGTGGTTCTGCAGCGGATGCTGTGCTGTTGGCGTGGGAGTGTTTGTGGAGGACTGCTCCTCTCTGACCCAGGCTCATGGCGTGGCCGGGTCAGTGTGGTCAGGCTGTGGGAGGGACACGGTGGGGACATACACCCCTCAATAGCTTGTGGTTTCCTTTGCAGCCCTGTGTGACATGCACCCCATGAGAGCACTCTTCCTCATCCCACGGAACCCACCCCCAAAGCTGAAATCCAGAAAATGGTAAAGAGATGTGAAAAACTGTATTTCTGCTGTCTTGGGCTTAGGAGGATTTTGAGATCTCTTATCCAGAGACAATGATTTTGTTAAATCCTACAGTGATCTGTGAGGTCTTTCCTAGTCTATTTCTAGTGCTGGAGTAAGCCACAGGAGCAAATGTAGTTACCTTTGGGAAGCAATACTTTTCTTTCAAACTCTGCATAAACTGCAGCAATCATTGCAGTTGCTAAAGTCTGGCATGGGTGGCTGAAATTGCAGTGTAGGCAAGGCTTAGATGGGCTGCTTGGGGTCAGTGCTTTGTCAGAAGACTGCATGGACATTGTAGGACTAATAGCAGTCACTGTGGCCTACAGAGAATTAGTTTGCCTTTTAAATGAAGTGTATAAAGAAAATCTTCACCATATCAAAAGGCATTTTTGAGAGAGTTGCCTTGGCCAGGTTGTATTTTTGTTGATCCAGATGTAAATTTCAGGTAATTCCACTGAGAGGGCGTTTGGGGTGGAGTTCCCCATCATTTGCCCTCAGCACTGTGCTGGGCTCAGGACTCAAATTCAGAGAATCACAGAATCATAGAATGGTTTTAGTTGGAAGGGACCTTAAAAGCCCATCTAGCCCACCCCCCCTGCAGTAAGCAGGGACATCTTCTACTAGATCAGGTTGCTCAGAGCCCCGTCCAACCTGACCTTGAATGTTTCCAGGGATGGGGTATCTACCACCTCTCTGGGCAACCTGTTCCAGTGTTTCATCACCCTCATTTTAAAAAATGTCTTCCTTTTATCTAGTGTAAATCTACTTTCTTTTAGTTTAAATCCATCACCCCTTGTCCTATCACTACAGGCCCTGCTAAAAAGTCTGTCCCAAATTTTCTTACAGGCCCCCTTCCAAGTACTGAAAGGCCCCTAGAAGTTCTCCCCGGATCCTTCTCTTCTCTGGGCTGAACAACTCTCAGCCTTTCCTCACAGAGGAGGTGTTGCATCCCTCTCATCATTTTTGTGGCTGTCTCACTGGAAGTCTCACACAGTTCCAGTGCAAAAGGAAACCTTTCAAAGTTAGCACTTTCCATCACTTAGGGGTAGTGCTTGGCGCACAAGTTGAAAAGGATATTGTTTTCTTCCACTTTTCTGTCTTTTTCAGGTCAAAGAAATTCCTAAACTTTGTTGAAAGCTGCCTTGTAAAAAATTATTTGCATCGTCCATCCACTGAAACCTTGCTTAAGCATTCTTTCATCCGAGACATGCAGAATGAACGGCAAGTACGCATCATGCTGAAAGACCACCTGGACAGGACCAGGAAGAAAAAAGGAGAAAAGGGTAACGTGGCAAAACAAAAATAAAAGACACTGCAGAGAGTAGGTCCTCTTCCAATTTTGGCAGCAGAGTACAAGGCAGATGGTACTGAAATACTAGAACCAGGAAAACGATGAGGAAAGTGTTGTCCTTGATAGTGATGGGGCTGTTTTGAAGATCTCTATGCCAAAGCCCAGGTCCTTCATAGTGTTTAAGTACTAAGGTCTTTGGAGCCTGACTGACCCTGATTCATTGAGAACAACCCTAATGCTAATGTGAGTGAGGAGCCCCAAGTAAAGTCTGGGTCCCTACTTTCTTGAGTATCTAAGTAGTACTCAGTGAGTGTTTTCTAGTCTCTTAGTTCATCTGTCTGCCCCTGATCCATTGACTTTACCTGTTGAATCTCCATGTAATTTTAATTTGTGATTTCTTTGGGGGCAGAAGTGATCTTTAAGCATTTTGTAGTGGAGTGCACAAAAGAGACCTCGAGAAAACATGCAAGCTCCAGCAAAACACTAATGGGTACAATGAATCATCTACTTCACAGAGTGACTGAAGAAAGAGAGAGAATCTGAGTTTGTTCCAAATGCTAGCCTTACTCTTCAGAGCAAAACCTGGAAGAAGCAGTGCTGGAGTGGGGATGATACTTGTGTAAATGCCTGTGCACAGCAGACTAAGGGCTGTGCAAAGTGGAGAGAGCCATAGCTTGTTGACCTCCAATTTTCCCTGCCCTCTCTCCCCATTTCCTCTTCTATATATTTTATACTGGCAGGGGCACTGTGAAGATCAGTGACTATGAGAGAAAACTCAGAAAGCTCTATACAGTTGGAAAGTGACTTATAACTCCAAGTATTGATTTGACAACAGGAATATTTGTGCCTAAAATGAAATTGCTGTTGCAATGTAGATTTACTGACTCCAATAGTAGTTGCATATTCTGCCACCTCTTTCAGCTATCAATCTCAAAACACATTCAGATGGAAAGATAGCGAGTCTCACAGATGCCCTTGAGGGGGAGTGGAATGTAATGATAACAATCGCTTCTTGATAGATAGTTATATTTTGACCTGAAAAGTGCTACTTTTAATCAAAGCTCCCCTGAAAGGGAGAACAGTGTGAAATTGCCAGACTATACACTTCAAAATAGTGACTTCAAAAAAATTAAGTTGCACTTCAGCACGCCGTGTAGCCAGCAACGCAGAGTAGGACCAGTTTGAAATTATTCCTTAAAAGGTGCCTTCATATTAGTCTTGAGGAGAACTTGAAAAATGTGGGTCAACTTCTTCTGAACCACTGTGCTAAAACTAGCATTGGTTTATTATCCCTCTTTTTTTTTTTTTATTATTCCCTTTAATACAAAAGGAAACCTGGATTTACTGAAGGCCTCAGCTTAACCATACAACAGGTATACAATAGCAGAGAAGGGCAGTACCAATCTTTTATGTCCTATCTAAATTTCTTTCTGAAGAACCTCTCTGCCGATGGTGTTATGGAGGTTGGATTTCTCTGTGGGTTTAGCCTAATTTATTTCAGATTGTGGAAATAGGTTAGTTTTGCAAAACCAATACAGTCAGTCAAGGGAAAACGTGGGAGTGTGTAAAGGGGCTGCCCTGAAACATTATCTGAACTAGATTTCGAATTATGTATGTAGATATCTTACCTCCCCTCAGCCTCCCAGTGCAACCTGTGGCTTTTAAATTCCTGTTGAGTTCAGGTTCAGTGCTCAGAAACAAGGTTCAAGATCGTATCTGAAATAACAGCATCCTCCACTGGGGTTTGTTTATTGTTATCTTTTTTTAGAAGAAACGGACTACGATTACAGTGGAAGTGAGGAGGAAGATGATGAGCTGAATGAAGATGAAGGAGAACCAAGGTTAATTTTATTACTGGAATAGCAAATTTGACTGCCCAAGCTGTTCTCAGTGAAGGCAGCCTTCCTGAGCCAGAATGGCTTTCTTAACTTGCTCTGAATTTATTGTCTCCTGTATCCCCACTGGTAGCTTTAACTGTTTTGTAGCTATCAAATATAACTGCTGAGTATAAGATGTCTGTAATAAGCTGCTTCTTAGTTCCCCTGCAGTAGAGAGGAAACTCTCAAATGAAGGACCCAATAATCTGCTTCAGGCTGTTTTGTAGTGCAGTAAGTGTGGATGCATAGTTAACATGCTGGAGATTCATCAGAACATCTTAATTTGCTAACACTGGACAACAAGCAATTCCAATGCACCTTGTATTCTCTCCTTAATGTTATGTTTAGTCATGTAGAAACCTCCCCTTTATTTCAGCTCCATAGTTAATCTCCCGGGGGAGTCAACTCTCCGTCGTGAATTTCTCAGGCTGCAGCAAGAGAACAAAAACCGTTCTGACCCTCATCGCCAGCAGCAGCAGCTGAAGGACCAGGAGAAATACAAGAAGCAGCTGCTGACAGAGCGACAGAAACGGATTGAGCAGCAAAAAGAGCAGAGGAGGAGACTGGAGGATGTGAGAACTGCTTTGTATTGTTGTTCCATGTCTCATCACAAATAAAAATGTGCCTGTAGAGAGTAGGCTTTGAAAGGCAAGAAGGCTTTGTTAAATTGTCAGCACAAGCTGGATTGTAGTCCTTGGCCTTGGGAGAACTGTGTCACTTTTGAACACAATGATTTTAAATGTGCTCTGTCCT
>NW_010321242.1:54474-67325 GCF_000700745.2 Antrostomus carolinensis
GAAGAGGAAGGGCATTTTGCTTGAGTTTGGTAGTGGAAGCCCAGGCAGAGATCCTGATTTCTTGCTCACGTATGCTGCCCAGTTTGGAGTCTGGCTGATCAAGAGTCCTGACTCGGCTTCCATTTCAGATGTTACAAGATAACTGCTGCCTTTTCAGCTGTCTGACACGCTCTGGTGTTGAAGGCATTGCTAAATCACCAACGTGTCTCTTCTCATGAGTATTTGATGAAATTCAAGCATTGTGCAAACACTCCAGAGCTGGCATTTGTGAAGCATAGTGCTGCTCCAGCAACACAGAGGGGGCTCTGGAAAAACCCTTCCTTCTCGAAATGACGGGAAGACATTTGTCATTAGATTAGCTGCCAGCTGTCACAGAGATCTTACATGCCTACTTAAATGAATGGCAAATCATAGAATGGTTTGGGTTGGAAGGGACCTTTAAAGGTCTAGTCCAACACCCCTGCAGTGAGCAGGTACATCTTCAACTAGATCAGATCTGCCTTTGGCTGCCAAAAGGGAAAAGGTGTCACCTCAGATTTGGCAGTCACTGTGGTGGCAGCTTGTGGCTGTCTGCTGCTGCTGCACTGTCACCTGTTAGTGACGGCATAGCAGGGAGTGGGGCTTGTCATTAATGAACACTGGCATAAGTAATTGGTGGATACAAGAGTAAAGTAAAATAAGCAATGCTATTCCCTGGCTCTCTTCCAGCATCAGAGGCGAGAGCAGGAGCTACGAAGGCAGCAGGAGTGTGAACAGAGGTGGCCCGAGGCCAAGGCTGTTCACAGGAAAGAGGAGAGGTGTAAAGAAGACAAAAGGGCTGTGGAAGATGAAGGGTTCACAGCAGATGGACAGAGGAAATCAGAAAAGAAGCAGGTATGGAGTGTTCACTGACAGCAATTCACAGCTCCCTGTTCCTGTAGATGTCTTTCTCAGTTCCCTGAAGGTGTTCCCATCCTCTGAGTCACAGACCACAGAGGGACTTTTTTAATGTATTTACTGCCTCCTCTTCTCAGATTACTGAGTCATCCTCCTTATCTACAGCAATGACAGGGCCTCTCCCATTTCTGTCCCTGCGGTTTCTCCATGCTGAAATGGTCTTCAGTCACTTGAATCTAATTTAAAATACCTTTACACTGAAAGCTCCCAGCATCAGCTCAACCTAAGCTTAAATCTCCAGTCTCCAGTTTCAGTCTGAGTTGTAGCCAAGACCATTTATTTTTCACAAATAAAAGTGGAGCAGAAGTTAGTTTTAATGCTGAAGTCTCATTGTCAAGTCTGGCACCTTGGCCACAATGTTTTTCTAATGTTTCATCAGCAAAATAATTTGCAATCAAACAAAAGTATGGAGTGTTTGATTAAAGCCCTCTGGTTTTAGGAAAAGTAAAATGAAAAAAAAAAATAATTCTGATGTCCTGTCTCAGAAGCCAAACACAGAGTGTTTGGGGTCACTTTAATGCTTCCTCCATTTGCTCAGGATTATGGCTCTTCTGTCAGCCCTGCTGGAATTGTGCTCGGTTTGTTCTTTGAAAAGCCAGTATTTCCAGTGGTCAACTTGGTTGTCCTCCAAGGCATTGTTCTCTCTGAGTTCATCACTCTTTGCTTTCAGAAGGTGGAAGATGTGCAGCAAAACAGGAAGGTGCATCGAACTCTCCCCAAAGATCAGACACAGCTGTTGTCTCTCCAGCATGACCACAAGCAGAAGAAGAAGGAGCCTCCAAATTCAGCAGTGCATCCTTCATCAAGCAGCACAAGCAAAGAGGTACTCTTTTGGCCAGTGTAGCATTTTGGTGCTTTGCAGTCTGTGATGCTGTGGTAATCCTGAAGCAGAGAAGAGACTGATCTTTAAACCTAAATCTGGAGCTTGACCTGTGTCTTACTGCACGCTTATGCTACAGTAAAGCCTTTGGTTTCCCTTAATGTAGAGGATAAGGGAAAGGAAAGGTTGCTCTGTCACTTCAACTAAAGTTCAGATAAAGGTTTGACTAGTGAATGGCGAAACAATGTCCTTCTGGTCAACCAGGTGTCATTCCCTTGTCTTCCAAAGAAGAATAAATTAAGGTAGTATCATCTGAGGTTTAATAGATGTCTTTGCCTGATTTTAGGGTTCACAAAATTGACCCAGGCACAGAATGGCATCATGTCTCACAAGCACAGATCTCTGTGCCCCAAGGTCAGCCTGCGATGCCTTTTCTTGTTCTTTGTCTTCCAGGGTTTCACGTAGATAAGATTCGATGGGTCAAGGCTAACCACATACAGACCTTGATTAAGAGTTTTAATCCATTTTGCTATTTGGCTAACTCTGAAAGTATTTCTGCCCACCAACTTGTTCTGCTTATTGTTACCATATTGTGAAAAGCTGCAGGTCCATTTCACATATGATATCTCATCATTCCTAGCACATTTATTTTTCTTTTTTATATAATCGCAACTTGTGAGCTCAGTTCTACAGCTGGTACGATTTGTTTTATTACTGAAGTCTGGGTTGATGTCAAAAATCTCAGCAGCTCACAGGTGCCTCCTTAGGTGGCTGTGTCTCAGTGGAATAGTGGATGTGATGGTCACTGCATTCATAGCAAAGCATCTTCCCAAAATACCCAAGCAAAGGCATGAGGAGAGGTCATGTACATGTATGTTGGAGAAATGCAGAGCCCTGTTTCTTAAGATCTTGCTGCAGTCTTTAAGCAAGTACCCTCTTCATCACCTCTTCGTGTGTGTGTGTGTGTATGTGTGCGCGTGTGCATGCTACAACTGGTTGCTTTAGCTGAGATTTTCTCAATTGATAAACAGTTAAATGAAACTGCTAGGATTGTTGAAGTGATGAATTCTAATAACTGAATAGAGTCTGCAAACAGATAAGCATCAATGTGAAATCAGGAAAACAAAAGATATTAGAAGAAGATATCCCTGTTAGAGCAGCAGTTTGTGAAAGCAAGGGAATAGTTTTGATGAAGTACAATTTAACTGTCAAAAAACCAAATGCCCTAGCTCAAAAGGCTTTATTGCACTGACTGATTAAACAAAATGTTACTGAAATTTGAATGGACTCCTCTTGAAATCAGCATTTATTTGATGGTGAAGGGCTGGGTCTTATTCTAGCTGGGGAGTAAATTGGGTGTGGACAGAGGAGTAAGCTGCTTTTGCCAAATACACAACGTCAAAGCCAATAGAAATGCTTTGACTTGGCTAGGCTTTCAGCGGGTGGGGAGAAAACGCAACTCAGTTGAGTTAACTTTCTTTTCTACTTCATTGTAGTTAGAAGTCAAAAGAACTGCAAAATGTCAGCTTAAATACTTATTTCTGGTTTTGACATGTGTTTTGTAAATGACCCCTTTGTAGCACAAAGAAATGTATTATGGAATTTAGTGTGCGGTCACCATTAACTTAATTTAGTGGTGAAATAAATATCGCTAGGTGCAGATAAAGCGCTGCCTGCCTTTTAGGTTCACAGCAGCATGAGGCTCTTGTTGTTATGGCTACCATCATACACTTTAGTTTGAAGGATAAATTATTTACAATATTACTTATTTAATCTTAGAACTTGGGAGTTGCAAATTCTTTCACCAAAATCATATTTAGTGGTACAGGGTTGCATTTTTGGTTGAAGTTTTAGACTTCATTATTATATCAGCAGTCATAGTTGTTCACAGCAATTTAAAAATGTTTTAAAGTTTTGACTGTTTTTAACAGTGATAACTCAGTGAATTTGTTCTCGTTGACAGTGATCTTTCCTAGTTTATTATCATAACATGGTATAGGTTGGAAGGGACCTTAAAGATCATCCAGTTCCAACCCCCCTGCTATGAGCAGGGACACCTTCCACTAGACCAGGTTGCTCAAAGCCTCATCCAGCCTGGCCTTGAACACTGAAGAGATGCTAGTTTCTCTGAGAGACATCTAGACAGGGACAGAGACAGCCTACTCAAGAGCAAGTTTGTTTGCATACTTTTTAGGGCTCAGTGGCATTTGTAGGACCAATTATTGATATAAAAAATTCTCCAGAATTATTGTTGCATTGAGGCATTAAAAACAAACAAGCAAACAAAATACCCTAAATCCCTCCAAAGTCTCAAGTTTAATGTTTGGGGCCACAGAACCCTTTTTTGAGGGCTCCTTGTCACAAGTTTCCCCTGGTGCGTGCAGATGTGAGCTTACTCCGTGCTGTATCTGGTCCCACCAGCACTGGAGCTGATGAACTGAGAGGCCAGGACTCCCAGCTCCGGCTTGACACTGCACTAGTTCAGTGCCTGGAGAGGGGCTGGTGTCAGTTCTGGGAGCCCAAGGTGTTGGCTGCATGAGTTTGCATCTGAATCGTAATATATTGCATGCAAGCACCCTTTGAGCACAGAGGTGGTAGGTAAATTATCCCATCTAGTTTTTATATTTTCTTTCTTGCTTAGGGTAAAATTAGTCTTTCATTATGAGGAGTTGTAAGAAATGAGGATCTGGCCTCAAGAGTAGTATAACAATCGAGTTCAATGGGGCTAGAATTCCATGGTGTTTGGCTGTGGTTGCTTGTGTTTTTTGTTTTCTTGGGGTTTTTTGGGGGGGAGTGTTGTTGTTTTTTCTCCCAATGGAGATCTGTGAGACTAAGTGGAATAATTTTCCATCTCCTCAGCAGTTTCCTGGGCTGTGTTAAGAATATGCTTATCTTCCTGACATAGGCACAAACATCCAGATATAGTGAGAGATACCATTAAAAATGCTGACCCAGACACAGATAACTGGGTGGTTTTATGGCATTAATCTCTAGTATACTGTGTAGAGCTGTTTCCAAGCTGCTGAATTGGAGGATATGCTAAAGATTTACATTAGAGAATGGGAATTAGTCATGTTGAATGAAACTGGAAAGAGTAATGGGGTCAAAACCATAGGCTAAAGATTTTTGTAATGAGCGAGACCTTCAGGAAATAAAAGGACCTTTATTCCTTCTGTTCCTCAGTCTTTTCCACAGTGCAAGTAACGTACCAAAAGATAGAGTGTTTAAAGTGTTTTAAAGTAGAAAGCAACACGCAGTAATGTCAACATTGTAGAAGAAGGTATTAAATACACAGCAAAAGAGGCTGCATGTTGTCAAAGGTAAGTAAGTACAGACAGATGGTTCCTCCCAGCTAAAATCCCAGCCTGCAGCAAGCGGGATGGCCTAGAATACAGCACATGGCAACTCAGGCCCTTTTCCTTCCTGCGGTTTGGAAACTTAATGGAAAAAGAAGGGTTGCAAATGGAGAGGCAATAATGGTTCATATTATGCCAGGGCTGACCTCCCCTTGATGGGGAGGTCCGTCAGAGTTGATGCACACTGTACTGCTGTTGGAGAACATCCAGGCTGCAAAGCCCAAGGCTCACCGTGCAACATGCTGTTGCTTTTCTCCCTCTCAGGCTGAGGACCGACAAAAGAAAAGTGACAGCATCCAGCCATCCCTCCAGTGGCCAGCGGTGCTGGGGCATGAAGCCACCCCACATGCCAGGATGGGATCTGGCAGCAGCTCCAGCCCTTGCACCCCCGCGCCACAGAGAGCCGTGTTAGTACAGGTATGGTACTGGAGGTGGGGAGGAGAAAGCGTGGGTGACTCCTAAGGGGAGCAGCGCTTCAGGAACCTGATTGCCTTCACTCTTGGCACAAATGACTGAGGCCTGTGCAAACTGGCTCAGGAGGTTTTAGTGCCACTACATGCTGCTAAATTCTATGTGGAATTATACCTAGGCACTGCAGATTAGGACTGGATAACAGTTATTTTTATATACTTGATGCTTGATTGTTGATTCCATTATATTACTCTCAGATGTTTCACAGAAAGCATGAATGACTGCGCTGTTGTGGTCTCTGGATGGTGTATTATTTATATGGTGCCATAAATATATGTGGCACTTTACAAAACAACATAGAAGACAGAATTTTTATCCCTGAAGACCATATAAGCAAAAGGCATTGATAGTGATCTTATGAAATAATCTTACAAGTATATGGAGATGCAATAACGGCCAATGCAGTGAAATTTTGGATAGACCCCAAAAGGTCTGTGACTTGAAAAATTTCAATATTAGTGGTAGAAGTGTTACCTAAACAGTAGCTGTACAGTGAAAGCACTCTGATAAAGTTCTGCATTGGAAACCTCTCAAAACATTTTATCTGCTGCTATTTCTACCCAGTCTGGGAGAGGTGGTGATTCAGGGTTCTCACAGTGTGTCCAAAACTCTGCTTCCTTTCAACATCCTACTCTTTCACATGTATGAAATAAGTAGGTTGGAGAGGAGATACTTTTTTTTCTGCAGTTTCACTCAGAATTATTTCACTGGAAATCTTAACACAGCCCCTGAGGTGCAGGGAACATGAATTATCGGTATCTTGTATCCTGTCTGTCTTGTAAGGGAAATGTGAGATATTACCAGATCAGAGTGTATCATTTCCACCTGCTTTGTACCTGTTTTGTGCTTGCTGCAGTGTGGTAGCACATCTGGTGCTCTGGTTGTGGTGGTGTGGGATGAGCTGTGCTGGGCTACCTGCAGAATTTCACAGAGACTTCTTGAACGAAGTCACTGAGTGTGTTTCTCTGCCCAGCGTCTCCTGCCGCCTGATTAGTGGAGGAATTTAGCTCGATTCTGAAATGAACTCCACTTTTGAATTGACTGTAGTTTTCCTGTAGGATTTGTTAGCTAGATCTCCTCTATTGTCTGGAGTAATGTGGCTGAAACAGAACAAGAAAGCTAACAATATTAGAAAAACTAGCTGTGCATTAGGTCATGAATTGAGCCAGTATCCTAGAGCAGATCTGCTCAGAAGTTGAAAATCCTTTTCCTTACACTGTTTTATAACAACAGTTGCACTTCAGTTCAAGTTAGTAACAGGCATCCTTCAAAAAGCAGTGCAGCCTGTCTTTTTAAAACTTCTTGCTCCTAAATCTTTTTAAACTAACTCTAGTAAATCAGTCTCTTATACTATATCACCTTAAGTTATAATTTCAGGGAGCAAAGGGTCCTTTTCCTTAGCTCTGTTAGGTGTTCATTTATGATTTGAAGACATATAGTAGGTAACTTTTTGTCTACCTGTGCTTTCTGTTCATGAAAGGAGCTGCTGTTCTTTCAGTATTAAAAAAAAAATAAGGCTTGAGTCTCTGTAATTTAGAATCACTGTTGAGGGTTTTCTAATTCCCCCCCACACCTCAAATTATTTTATCTGTAAAACTTAAGGGGAATACCAAACACTATGATTTTAGAGGTTATCTGAGATATTCTTGTCTTGCTGTGGAATTGTAAGGTCTTGTAGGTCCTACAGAAATCATCCAAAAGCAGGGGTGACTTCTTGGCTTTACTGGTCTCTCTCTGCCCAAAGGAAGTATGTGGGCACTATCTGCAGAGTTTGGATTCACCCAGTCACTTATCACATGATTCAGCAAAGCTCATCTGTGTTTTTAAGCACAAGTAGTTTTCTGGTAGTCTGCAGGACTCAAATGCTGGAATTTAGGAAGAAATGTAAGTATCTTGTTGAAAAAGTGGCAAGGAAAAAAACCATCTTCCTATATTCTGATAATAATACACTTGCTATAAAGCCTGTTCCTGTACCCACAATGAATCATTTCAAGGGAACACTACTGTTGAAATAATTCTGGTTAACTAAAAACTATTATTAGTGACAATCACATTGGACAAAAAAAGTAATTTTGACAAAATGAAAGGACATGGATTATGAGATGTTATAACTGCTGAAAAAGCTGTTTTCTGTAAAGGGAGTTAACAGAACGTATTGTCCCAAAAAAGGCAGAAAAAGCACTTGAATATTTAACTAGGTGAACTTCTCAGAACTGTTTTTTGACAGTTGAATTTACCATGCTGGTCTGGGAGGTTGTGATGGGACCTTCGAATGAATGTTTATCAGCTTTAAATAGTTTTAGAATTACTACCTGTCAATATTTAAGTGATTTTTAACGTTATTCCCATGAAATAATTAGTCTTGTAGAGTTATAGGGAGTTCATAATCGTATTATATTATTGAAAAGCTGTGCACAGATCTCAGGTACTGTATTTTACTTTTTGAGACTGAGGAGATGGAGAATTTTATAAATTGGGCTGATAAATCAATAAAATATTAATCTGAGTCATTATCTGGGGAAACTGACCTGCAGCTGTCTCTGATCTGGGTTGCAGTAACTCAATCGGGACACACGAGTTTGAACTTTGACTCAGACAAAAATTGCTAGCTTCTTTTTTCGGCCTGCAAGTGGTGGGGATGCTGGTCTTGCTGAGTGTTTGAGAAGGAAGTGCCTCTCAGCAGAGGTGTGTTAGCATGCCGGGGCACGGGCTCCCTCCGGACGTGGGAAGGACGTCAGCCCGTGGCGTTCCTGCTGGCTGCGGGTGTCTCCGGAGAGCCCTGGTCTTGCTTTGCATGGGAGGTCTGACAGGATAAAGCACAAAGTGGTATAGCTTCAGGCGTTTGTCTAACATTTTTTTCTATTTCTGTAACATCAAGTTGGTTCTAGCATAGCAATCTGTCCAGATGGGCCCAGCTCACACAGTGCTTCTGTGTGTTCTGTCTTGGTCTTGTGTCCAAGAGGATTTCTCATTTCAGGGAGGATCAGTACATTCAGTTGACGTTTTTAGCTCTCTGCCTTTCTTCCCCTTTGGAAGATGCCAGTGTAATAGAACATTAGTTTGTAGAATTTGAGACCTTTCCTTGTTTCCTCTTTCTTCCCCCCTCCCCCCCTTTTAAATACAGATGGAATCAGAGGACCAAATTTGGGGTATTTTAGTTTGAGTTTTACACTGCTTACTTCTTTTTCCCTTGGAATGAAGCCATTGTAAGTTAGTGATCTGATTTTTTCCTCAGTCCCTGCTGTGATTAGGGTATTTGCTATCATAATGCTCTAATTTGATACCTTTGAAAGTATCTTTTAAACACAGGTGGTTGCAGTCAATGGGAGCACCTGGACATGACTATCCATGAGGTGTAGTCTGAGCCTAGTTTCTCATTTTTTTTCTTACTGCATTCTCAAGTTTGGTTTGGTTTGGTTTGTTTTTTTCAAGTAATTCAAAAATCTGTTACAGAGGAGGGCCAGGGCACCCTCATAACCACAGGAGAGCTGGAAGCATTTCCAGCAGGCAGTTTGTCTTCATTGACTCTAGGTTGATGGTGAGGTTGCAAAGACTTGTTTGGAAGTCAACATCTAACTTAGGGGAGGGGTGTTCCCCAAGTGATTATACTATATAATGCTAAAATGGAAGCATTGGTCAGGTTTGAATGAGATACACTTACTTAAGACTCATTTTTGCATCATCCAGTTAACTAGTTCTCTTTGCATTGCCAATGACCTCTTAGCTTCTCCGTAGATTTAAGGAGGGGAGATACATGTACAGCATAGATGGTTTTTATTTTTATTGTACCCTTCACCTTGAAATATCTGTGCCTAACATGCTAAAATGCTGGAAATGAATAACTTACTTCACAGTGAACGAGGTGAACAGGCCTGTATCCAAAACCAGTAGTCCTTGTATGTTCACTAAAAATTTAATCTCACAAACAGAACCATTGGTATCTGTTGAGGTGGAACGTGTTACACGGGCAGGGAAGTGCAGTTCAACATGTATTTCATTTGTTTCAAGTGTGAAAATTTCCGGGCTAGTAAGGATGTGTACCACAGCAGTTCACTGTCAGATATGTTGACGACACCACTCAGCCCCGTGCAGGATGACGTATTCTGGAGCATGAGTCAAAATGAAGAAGAACCCCCAAAGGTATGTTAAACTCGGGGTGTTTGGCACTGCTGGTGGTTAATAGCACTCCACTCAGGTCCCTTGTGCTGTGTAGTAGCCATCCTCTGAACTTCCTGAAACTCAGTGAAAATCTCATTGCTTGTATGTTGATTTGGTCTTGATAACCTAGAAAGCAGATAGTCATTTATAAGCAGGTCAGTGTTCTGAGTTTATGTGTACGTTTAACATACCTGCGGGATCCGCAAATGCAGATCACTTCCTTTGTTACACCAAGTATTTGTAGCTGCCCCTTCTGTGAAAAATCTGGCTTGTTGCGGAAAAGCTACATTAGTTTGTAATTCAGGTGATGGTGTATTTTTCTTTTTAACATAATTTATAAAACCAAGTGTAAGCATATTTGTGTGGGGATGTGTATGTGCCTGTGTGTGTATTCATTTTATTACTTGGCAGCTGGGTGGGGTGTGTGTGTGTGTCTCTCACTTCCCCCAGCCCTTTGATAGCAACATAAGGTAATCCACCACCTAGGGAAAGCTGTATTAAGTGACTGCAGATGTGTTTCCCTGTCTGCTTTAAATATTGACCAAGTATAACACTGACTCTAAGGAAAGGTGCAAACCACTTGCAGTTTGCACCCTGATAGACTGCATAGGCTTGGAGCAAATTGGAAACACCTGCTGCTGACTTGCACCTTCAATGTTGATAATGTGGAAGACCTCTCCTCAGGTCCCACTGAAGCATTATTCATTTATGTTGGTTAGTCTTATCTTTGCATTGATACAGAGTAAGCATTAGGTTTATTAACTGAGTCTAAAATATCAGTAGCACCCTTAAAACATTTTATTAAATCCTTAAGGTTCCGGAAAGGACAACCTCGAAATTTTATAGCAAGGATCAGCCTGGCCATCAGAGATGCCTTTCAAGGTAAGCTTTTAAGTGTTTTGTGCTTATACTAATGCTGATTTATTGTCAATAGAAAAAATAAAGCAAACTTACTTAAAACAAAGCCATAACCTCAGTAACATCCAAAATGACATGGGTTCATACCTCATTTAGTAGCAGTTATAATTATTTTGTCTTTTGAGTCAGTTTGTCCACAAAAATAACTAATCAAACTTCTTGATCTGAAGGAGTGTCTGAAGCCTGAAGGAGGTGTCTAAGCCAGCTTCTTCTTAATGATTAACATAACTGATTTAAAGAGGAAACAAGCCTCTTCTAGATCTCCTCCTCCTGTTCATACAAGGTAGTTTGTCTTCTGCTGGAAAGCAGTGTTTTTAATATATAAGGGCTGTTCCATCTGTAATAATTCCTGCAATGAGTAGTTTCATTTGGTTCAGCCTATCTGGCAGGCCCAACTGGGTTGCATGCAAGTTGCGCATCCATTTCCCAGTTGATAGGCACCATGTTGTGCATTTAACTTGTGATGTGGTGATGCTTTATTTTCCCTTCACATTAGAGTAAGTGGCTGCTGAAGGTGCAGGGTACTTGAGATCCTAGCCTGTTGACACTGATGATGACCGGTGGGAGTGGTGCTGGTAAGGGCTGCCTGTATGTTCTTGTGGTTGCTCTACATCAGTGCCATTGGTTTCAAAGGGGAGTTAGTCTGCCCTCAAGGGAGACTATGTGTATTTTTTTCATATCACATGAGAAAAGGCCAAGAATGCAGAGCACTCAGTAGTAAAGGGTAGGCCCCACTGGATATCTAATCAGGGAATATAACTCTGTGGGAAAATAAAGTTGCGGAGATTCAAAAGGAAAGTAGGTGTAGCTGATGCAACAAAATAATGTGCGGCGCTTCTGGTGAGCCAAAGTCAGAAGCATCATCTGAAATAAATTTCAAGTGAAGTCGAGCCCTAAGTGCTCTTTACTTAGGAATTATAGGAGGCAAAGCAGAAAAGCAACATGTAAGTAAACCACAATGTTAACAAGTGGTGGCTTCTGAAGCCTGGGTTTCTGGGTGAGCCACTGCTTTACTTCACAGGCTTGGCAGCTTGTTCTACTGTCCTTTCTCCATTCGTAAGTGGTTGGTGATATACCTTCTAGGATGGTACTGGAACAGGTTTCATTATTTGTAAAAGCCATGAGATTCTGGAATCAAGAGGGACACAGATCTGAAGAGACTAATGGAGAAGTACATATAGTAGGATATTCTGTAATGACCTGGGCATCCCTAACCTCCCAGAATGGCTGCTCAGAGGAAACTGTCCCCTCCTTCCTCTTCTCTCACTACTGGGTGGCCCTGCTTGGAGCAGCAATTAATATAAAATTCTTGTTGATCAGGAGTATTATGTCATACAGAAACAGCAGGCCATAATTCAGTGGCCTAGGAGGTCCATTCTAGTCTGTGTTCCTCCATGCAAGATAGCCTGATCTGCTTTTTGTCTTTCTGTTTAGCAACACTCATCAGTCATCCCCTGGGGGACATGCTCTGAAGCTAAACAGCAGCAGCACTCCTGGCAACAAGCAGTGGGAGATGGGATCTCATCAGAGCAGCCGGTCAACCTCAGGTGATTTCTAAGTCAAAGATTCATCAGTCAAAATGTGAAAAATTCCTATCACATGAAACTGGCTTCTGCAGGGTGTCAAGTGCTGCATGGCAAATGGTGCCATTTTTTTTTAACAATGTCTTCTGATAATAGGCTTTTGAAAGCCCTCTGTATTTTATGGTTCCATATTCCTAAAATATAAATGCTTCCTCTTTTGAGTCAAAAAGTGACTGTGAACATATTTCCATATAGAAAATACGAATTGCCTCAAGAATTGAAAAAAAATCAGTTCTGTTGCACTTATTGACACCATTGAAACTCAGCAGAGCCAACATTACAGACATACAGGTGGAATTCAAGACTAATGTTCACCTGTTCATTTTCTGCATAGCTTTTTTACATGGCCCACAAAGATGATACAGATGAGCAATTACTGTTCACTAATATATCTGCACTCTAATAACGTACTGGCTGAAGGAAGCGTAAGACTCTGTGTACACCATCTTATGAAATATTCCTCCAATATTCTTTTATTTGCAGAAAGACAGTGGAACTGCAAAAAAGAAAAAAAAAAGGGCAAAAGAAGGTAAAAGGTAGAAATAGCCTCATCCAATTAAAGCAAAGTGCAACTTTGGAGGACCGGTATTGTTCAATATATTCATAAAT